>NW_019385177.1:181447-277432 GCF_000671375.1 Centruroides sculpturatus
TCCCCTATAACACTGTTGATAATTCCGTTTTATATGAATTCCATGTTGTACGAGTCACTTAGATTTTACAAATACGTGAGCCGTTCACAGCCCGGCACACGTATTTGTAAAATCTAAGTGAATCGTACAACATGGAATTCATATAATACGGAATTATCTACAGTATTATAGGGGGGTGTCTACTGTAGTTAATCCGGTTCCGAAATTTGAGAAATCAGTTATTTATATAAAATTTTAAATTGTCGATAAATGATAAATTACTGAAAATCTTCGATTGTTAACTCTATTTTTTCCTTTTCAAAGCCCCGTCGTAGAGACAATCTGGAAACTCTAAATCATATCTGCACACAAGGAGTACCTTGTTTGGATGGTAATTAATTGAAAAATAAATAATTAAAAACAACTTTATTGATTAAGCTTACATTTTATTGATTTAACTATTTCTATATAACATCAATTACTTAATTTTTTTTGTAGAGAAAGGAAAACAAGCTTACGGAATAGCCACGTGGGAAGAAAAATCTGAAATCCTACCGGCCCTTGTTCCAGAAACGATTTCAAAATCTGCCGAATTATGATCTTGTCTCTGCACTATTATAAATTTATATTTTTTATATAAATGTGCAGTATTAAAAATAAACTATTTTATGCTAAACATTTTAATGATTTTTTTTTTCTGATATATATTTTTATAATCTTTTTAAAATAATATTTGAAATAAACAAATATTAAGTTTCGAGTACTTTTTTTTTTAACAACAGCCATTTTCTTTTAAGAAATAAACTAATTTTACCGTATTATTTATCTTTATTTAATTCATATCATTGTAAATTTTGCGCATCCGAAATGATGTCGAAGATGGTATTAATATGCAGTTGATAACTTGGAGCTGCAACTCCTTAGAATCAAATGAAGCCAGTATAGGTGCGTGCAGGATGAAAGTCGCCATCTTGACGGTGGAAGAAACAGTAGAAAGGTTGCTGCCGAAGTTTTCATCTCTAAACTCTAAAACGTGAACGTTGAGCACCTCCATCTTGTAAGCCTAGAAGTTTGACAATGGCGTTTGGAACGTCGTTGGAATCATGCTTGATAAGTGAAACAAGAGCAAAGAAGAAAACAATGCAAGCAACATTAGTGTTCACGGATACAGGAAATTGTGGATTGAAAACCAATTTTTAAATATTAATAGAAATTTGANCCGCTCAGGATTCTGGCTTAGTGTTCTGCGTTACTGAACACGGCCCTAGCGATTTTAGGTAGTAGCCCTCACGTTCAAGAAGGAAGAATTGAGGAGATTAGAAAGTTCTCGAAGATAGAAAGAACAGAAAACACGGAAAATTTTAAGAGCAAAAGACAGATAGTATGGCTTACGGCCACACTAACCTGTGAACAAAATGCGTTTTTTAAAGTACAGTACATACACATACAAAATCCAGTAATCAGACATCTGCTAATCCTATATGTGTCGAATTGGACTTTACTGTATATATTGATATTTTTCACAATCTCCGAAGGTGCCACAAGCTACCCAACACTTCGTTCAAATCGCCCAGCATTTAAAACCTCCTCAAATTTAGCCAAATAATTTTTCCTTAATGTTGCCAACTTTTCCATAGTAAAAATCAGTTTTTCCGGCAAATTAATATATATTAAAACCAACAAAATATTTACGGTAGAAACACATTTTAAATCGCACAAGAGCCACACAGACTCTGTGCCATATTCAATTAACTTGGATGTAGTGTCTGCGATTTCTGCTTCGGTGCTTCGTCGACATAATAATTCAAACAGCGATCTTCATTCCATTTATCTCCAAAATCAGTTTTCTTAGCATCTCTAACACATTCTCGGGATTTTTGTGAATGCCTTCTTAGCATTAACAGAAATCCCGAGAGTATGTTTCATTGCCCGAATACGTTGTAGCATCTTCCCACGGTAAATAATACTTTTTTTACGACAGGTATCGACATTGCGTGCCGGTTTCTAGGAGGTTTTCTGGTCCTTCGTCAAAAATATTCTCGGAAATATGGAAGTACAACTTCTGAGGATCACTTTAGCCACGGATATCTTCCAGTCATACAAATTCCAGTCGACGTATGGTTCCAGATTTCCCATATCAGTGTATTCTGATATTTCCAGAATTTCCTGGTGCTTACTCACTAGAAAGTGCAGTCATCTCACTTGGCTTTTGATTTGCTTCATTTGCCAGCCGGGATTACATCATGCCATCATCGTGAACTTTGTATTTTGTCCTTCGCAACTGTCAGAAAACAATTAAATATTTTTTACGTCTTCGAGTTTCTGTCACATCAAATTATTCTCGTAAAGACTAGCATAAGTTAAGCAAATCGTGAAACGGTTTCGCACTTTATTGTGGACCTTCGTCTTGGATATTGCGTACACTACACAACAAAGAAAGACACAAACGAGACTAGTGTCATCTTTTGGCTAAATTTTCGGTATTTATTTAACATAAAATGTGATCAAAATAGGTAAATCACAGTAGTGTTATTTAATACAGATTGATTCTCAGTGAAATCAATCTAAAACGGAAAAAAAATTCTTCGAAACGGGAGGATTTTTTACGTAAAATTCTACTATAAATCGGAAATCTGTCTAACGCGGAAACCGAAGAAATAGTTTGCCTTGTATGAAGTATTTCGTTTATAAGTTGATTAATATGGTTGATAATTACGGGAGACGCTACACTACGTCGAAGATGCTGGCGAAAAATTTTATCAACTAAATTTTACTCCTAAAAATGATTCGAAGAATGTAGTGGAGTTTCTCTTCAGGAAGACGAAGGTCTTCAAGTGAACCTTGAATCGAAATAAGTCGAAATATTTTGTCTGTGATCGAAGTTTAAAGCAATCGCACGACCACTAAACATGATTTTTTTTGCAAATACGTACAACTCGGCAAAGCCTATGTCGTTACGAAGCCGGAATTTTGAAGTTCGATTCATGGGCCGAGATATTCGAGGTCAAAGTTTTCCAAGTAAAGTCTACGGGCCGATTGCCGATTGTAAGCAAGTGGTACGTTATGTGTGAATCGAGTTTACGGAATATCTCCCGGAAGAACTTTCATTTCAATAGGAAATTAGTCTATAGTTAGGTGTTATGTGAAAAAAAAAAACCTGAAAAATCTACGTGGCTAGGCTGTTGGCCAGACTCGAACCCGCATCAAATAATAAGAAACGAAATTGATGCCACTAATTTTCGTTGTTACAAATTAAAACTATTTTAAATGTTTGATTAAAAAATAAAGTCAAAACAAGATATATAGTGGTATTAATTACATATTTTTGACCCAAAAAGTTTGCCAAGAAAAACAAGTTGTGACATTTTGCGTAACCAAGTACAGTAATGGATTCCGTTTGATTCAATGCTATGACTAATTTTATTGCAATTTGATACATCTGTTTGTCGTGTTATTCGATGATATATAACCTATATATATATTTTAATTTTTTAACATGGAACAGTTTGACAATATTCAAGTTATTACAATGTTTGATGGAGACATTTTGAGTAAAAATTTACAATATATAAACAGCAACACTAGACCTTAGTGAGACCCCGTGTTGCTGCTTATGCAAAGGATGGTGAGGGATAATCAAACATTGCCATAAATTTACATAAACAATAGCGAATTTTTTCTGAAATGGCTACTTTGTGTATAAAAATATTGTTTGAAACTTATTTACAGGTAGGATTGTAAGTTAAAGGTATCTGTTTCTGCTTACAAAACAACTCCAGTTGATTCTTTTTCCAAATGATCCTGTTTTTAATTATAAAACAAATTTTATTGTTTTAAAATTAGAAACGGGATTATTTTTTTAATTTTTATAAATTGTAACTAGAAAGGATGTTAACCTACTAAGTTTATTACTCCAGTTAATATTAGAAACCATATAACTATGGTTCATACAGCAATATAGAATATCTCTATTTAAAGCATTCTTTATCTTTCGAAATCTCCGATTTAGAACATGAAAACATCATTAATTTATATATTAAATTAATAAATATATTTTACAGATCAGCTCTCTTCTATTCGCTCATTCATCATAATTCGGTGATGTGCCAAATTTGAATCGTCAAAGATGGAGAAATCGTCATCCAGTTTTGTTCCACCGGACGGTGGATGGGGTTGGGTAGTTTGTTTTGCTTCATTCCTGGTTAATGGGACAATTTTTGGCATCATGAATTCTTCGGGTATCCTCTTCGTCAAATTGAAAGAGACTTTCCAAGGAGCTGCCTTCAGTACCTGTAAGTACTTTTTTGTAAATTGCATCACAAATTTAAAGATAAATCAAAATTTTGAAATTGTTTAGATTTTCGCTGTCGGCAATTGCTCGTTAGAGGAGATTAAATCGCGATTAGATTATAACTGTAAATTTCTTATACAACGCGGTAACCTTTAGAACTTAAAATATCACCCCCTCCCTAATGGTTTTTCGCAGTACACCAAAGTGAAACTTTACTAACGTTTTCAAGGTTCGTGTAATTTATACGACTAAAGATTAATTATTAATTGCGTAAGAACATTCTTCCCGTAGAGGGGGGGAGGGAAAATGTTTTCCGTAAACTCGACCTTGATTAATGGATATTATTTTAGCAGAAGATTTCATTGAAAATAACTCCCGTTATCACGAGAAGAGTAAAAGTGGGTCATCGGCCTTGTTTTATTAATATAAACAAAATTTAAAATAAGAAATCTTGTTTAATCTCTCCTTGAATTATCGAATATGTAATACAATACTTAAAAAAAAAATGTAATACGGAGATAATTTACTTTCTTTATTACGCAATTAGGTTAGGTTATTAACTTACCACCAGAAATTCTTTAAAAATATAATTTCAGTTAATAATTCTTACTAAACGAACGTCGAACCCTCTAATGTTTTTGTATCTTTCTGCTGTGATTAACAGAGATGCGATGACCTCGATAAGTTTCGAGATGGAAAGATATCAAAGTTTTCCTTCTTTGACTCCTTCCGCCCTGTGGGAGGATTTAGGCCTTTTAATCGTATTCATTCGGACAGGCCCACAACGAAGGTGGTGGAAAACAGGGCTTTTTTCATCACCTAATTCCATTCCGGATCCCCCAGAGTAGCGTGCTGACCCTTAACCGCCGTGGACATTCGGCCGTGTTTATCAGAAGTTAGGATCTTAAATTGGTTTATAAGGTAGTGACCTCAGATTTGATGTATAGCCTATACAGTTCTTCCTATTTTGTTAATACTTGCACTTTATTCTCAGATATTTTTTTTCTATTTTTAGAAAAGAGAATTTTCAACTCCCTCTCTCTCTTTTTTTTTAACTCAAGAATCCTCCAAATAATTGTGATTATTTTAAATCCGAATTTCGAATTGTACAGTATCTAATCCCATTCAATTATAGAGGATGTTTCAATAGTTATCAATGAGGAAGTGATTGATTCTCTTTATAAATTGCTTATAAATATCACTCATTTATATTGCCTTATTTTATAGGTAAATATCAAGTAAAAATTACTTTAGTCATTAAAGAAATTACTAAACATTGCAAATTTTCAGGAATTAATTTAATTATAACACATAAACAAACATCCCAGTGTTTTTAAATTAATAAGGAATTAATTAGCTTATAGTAGGAACATGTCATAACTTGTTTAATTCAGAATAATTAATTAATTAATTAATTAATTTTTATTTTAATTTTCAGCATGGGTGGAATCCATATCAATTGGAATGACATTTTTACTATCGCCAATAGCTAGCGTTCTTACGGACAAATTTGGAATAAAAAGAACTGCTTTATTAGGAGGTTTTTTAGCAACTGTAGGAATGTTAACTAGTTCCTTTGTGCAGCAATTGCCCCTATTGTGTCTGACTTATGGAGTGATACTTGGGACAGGTGCATCGCTCTGTTATACTCCGTCCTTAGTAATTTTAGGTCATTACTTTCATCGCCATTTAGGTTTGGTTAATGGAATTGTTACGGCTGGGAGTTCTGTATTCACTATGGTTATGCCATTTCTTCTTTCATATCTTTTACATACAGTGCAGTTTGCAGGAACCATGCAGGTAAGATTGAAATTACTAATTAATTAATGAAATTTCGTAAATTGATGATAAAATCTTATTTCATTTGTAGATTTTATCTGTAATGATGGCAGTGTTAATGGTGTGCGCTCTAACATTTCAACCTCTCGTCAGTCATAATCCTACCAAACATTCCACTTCAAAAGTAACGGATGTAGAAGTAAGATTTAAATAGATTATAAGTGAAAAAAAATAACATTTAGAATTTTTTTTTAATTGATAAAAATGAATAAATTTTCAGAAATCTTGTTGTTCTCAAATATGGCACAGTATTATACATGTCACTATATGGAAAAATAAAAAATATTTATGCTGGGCTCTCTCTATACCCACTGCTTTATTTGGCTATTTTGTCCCATATTTGCATTTAGTAAGTATTTAATTAATTATTTTATTTATTTCGCTTATAAATTAACATAAATTCATACAGGTACAACATGTGAAAGATATTTTACCCGATGCAAATGGTAGTATTTTAGTCATGTGTATAGGATTGACATCTGGATTAGGTCGGATTATAGTAGGGAAAGTTGCAGATCATCCTCGTATCAACAGAATTTGTCTTCAACAGGTAATCAAATATTCCATACAAGAATAGTTTAATCGCAGCTTACGTAATTAACTATTATTTTTTTCAGATTTCTTTCTTGTGTATAGGAGTTTTGACCATGCTCCTGGTTATAGCAAAAGATTTTATAATTTTAGTAGTGATGTGCCTTTTCTTTGGTTTATGCGATGGCTGTTTCATATCATTATTGGGCCCCATTGCATTTGATCTCGTGGGACATAAAGCAGCTTCTCAAGCCATAGGATCTCTTTTAGGATTTGTGTCAGTACCATTAACAATTGGACCTCCAGTAGCGGGTAATATTTTATTTTAAAATGTATATTAACTGTACAATAATAAAATAAATTTATAAAAACAGAGAATTTTTAAGATTTCTAATCTTTTGTAATACCAAAATGCACTTTTATATGGAATTTATACATTGAACATTTACATTTTTGTAAAAAATTTTAATGGGAGAATAATCATAAAACTGTGAACTTATATAAAAGTTCTGACTTTTTAGATCTATTCTAGAATCTATTTTGTTAACAGACTTTCACTTATAATTAATCATTATATGTAATTTTATAGGATTGCTGTATGATAAATTAGGAAATTATACAATAGCTTTCATAGCAGCTGGTATTCCTCCAATTTTGGGTGCTATTTTAATGTGTATAATTCATAGAATGCCACAGGTAGGATTTGATTTATCTAAAATTTTAAATAAATAGCTGATTTATCTAAATTTCAGAATTCTGCATTGATTACAATTATTCTAACTGATGGCCGGATCCCCGAGCTATCAAGGTGCCAGTCTACTGATCTGGGAACCCGGGATCGAATTCGGACTGGGTGGAAAAATCCCCAGAAATTTTTCGGGGTGGTCCGTTCGGACATATCGTGTTCCGTCCCTATCCATCCGATCTCCCCATTGTGGGCCTGGCAGGATCCATAATGGGCTTGCTAAAAGAAGTCCTCTTAGTGTCCACAGGACGAAGAGTTAAAAAATAAGGGTTTTAACTACCATTGCTTGTTTGTTCCGTTGTTTTAAGTGTGAAATAGGCTACTATAATTTTTAAATTTGGAGTAGTAATTTAAAAGTTGAAAACACAAAAATTAGACTACAGTAGACCCCCCTATTACACTGTAGATAATTCCGTGTTATATGGATTCCATGTTATACGAGTCACTTAGATTTTACAAATACGTGAGCCGTTCACAGCCCGGCACACGTATTTGTAAAATCTAAGTGAATCGTACAACATGGAATTCATATAATACGGAATTATCTACAGTATTATAGGGGGGTGTCTACTGTAGTTAATCCGGTTCCGAAATTTGAGAAATCAGTTATTTATATAAAATTTTAAATTGTCGATAAATGATAAATTACTGAAAATCTTCGATTGTTAACTCTATTTTTTCCTTTTCAAAGCCCCGTCGTAGAGACAATCTGGAAACTCTAAATCATATCTGCACACAAGGAGTACCTTGTTTGGATGGTAATTAATTGAAAAATAAATAATTAAAAACAACTTTATTGATTAAGCTTACATTTTATTGATTTAACTATTTCTATATAACATCAATTACTTAATTTTTTTTGTAGAGAAAGGAAAACAAGCTTACGGAATAGCCACGTGGGAAGAAAAATCTGAAATCCTACCGGCCCTTGTTCCAGAAACGATTTCAAAATCTGCCGAATTATGATCTTGTCTCTGCACTATTATAAATTTATATTTTTTATATAAATGTGCAGTATTAAAAATAAACTATTTTATGCTAAACATTTTAATGATTTTTTTTTTCTGATATATATTTTTATAATCTTTTTAAAATAATATTTGAAATAAACAAATATTAAGTTTCGAGTACTTTTTTTTTTAACAACAGCCATTTTCTTTTAAGAAATAAACTAATTTTACCGTATTATTTATCTTTATTTAATTCATATCATTGTAAATTTTGCGCATCCGAAATGATGTCGAAGATGGTATTAATATGCAGTTGATAACTTGGAGCTGCAACTCCTTAGAATCAAATGAAGCCAGTATAGGTGCGTGCAGGATGAAAGTCGCCATCTTGACGGTGGAAGAAACAGTAGAAAGGTTGCTGCCGAAGTTTTCATCTCTAAAACGTGAACGTTGAGCACCTCCATCTTGTAAGCCTAGAAGTTTGACAATGGCGTTTGGAACGTCGTTGGAATCATGCTTGATAAGTGAAACAAGCGCAAAGAAGAAAACAATGCAAGCAACATTAGTGTTCACGGATACAGGAAATTGTGGATTGAAAACCAATTTTTAAATATTAATAGAAATTTGAATGCTAACACTCGTTAATGGATGGCGAGATAACGGCGAAATTTAAGACGATTTATAAAAGTAACTACTGTAGGGCCTATATACTTTTAAATTCTTAAAAGTATATAGAATTTCTTTGGATGGATTTCAAATAAACGTTTTAAAATTTGAGAAGCTGTTTTGTAAATAAATGGTTAGAGTTGTTGTAAACACTAGCAATGAATGCGCGGAATTGTTAATAAAAGCCAAAGGTCAACAATAGTCTCCTTATGCCAGCTGCTTACAATCTATAATCCATTGAGTATTTGCTCGTCGGGGGTTCACGAGACAACTGTCTATTCGTTGGGCGGATCTGGCGCCCTGCACTGAACTCGAAGTAGGACGATTACATCCGGATTAATTTAAGATATGGTTACGCCCTGCAGGTCTCTTTTCCAGCTGGGCAGCTCTCCGGGCCGTCTTTAGGATTTTTGCTTTATCGGCGATCCATTGTCCCGTTGCAGGAACCCCCTCGACTCCACCAAAAAAAATCAAGAATAGAAATAATATAAATATAAACGATGCACTGGACCGAATTCTAGTCCCTCGCACGCGTCGTTTCATTTTTTCTTACACACACACATTCTCGCACTTCGTAACTAATTTTTCTGGTCCACAACAATATAATCCCTTTTCAACCTCCCTAAAATCCACATTTTTATTGTAAAAATTGTCATTTAATCTTCAATAATACAAACGACAATGTATTTCAAAACAATGATAACAATTGCTTAACGACAATAAAAAAAAACTAAATGAAGTCTTCTATTCCACACAAATATAACCTATCATTTTACGTGGCCAAATTATGCAAAAATTATTACCGTCAAGTTAATTCTCCCACCGTTTCTATCAAACCTTACTCTATTCGTTACATCTAAGTATTGATACTAAAATCTTATATAAGTTTCTTTATATAGCAGTATAGACTCGAAATTTGTATATACATTTTTTGCATAATACACACGGTATTTCTAGTTTAATTATCATCTACACCGAAATATTATAAGACATTTTTCATTAACATGCTACTATTAAACAAAATAGAAACTCTATAGAGTTATTCAAAAAGAGTTGAAAAGCAAAATGCGTTCGTCAAGAATTGTTTTCCTTCTCAAACAGTTTTAGGATATTTTAAACTTTATAAAAGTTTTCGTTATGCTAATATAATTTATATATTGATTGTGGTGGTTACTCTTCTATCCCTTACTTCTTTTAGACTTTTTTTCTCTTTCCGCCCTTTCTTTTTTTTTTTAACTCTTTCCGCCCTGTGGGCACTAACAGGGCCTCTTCTTTGCAAGTCCATTATGGGTACAGCCAGGCCCAGAATGGGGGGACGGGGCCCGACATATCCGAACGGATCACTCCCGAAAAAATTCTGGGGATTATTCGACCCAGTCTGGATTCGATCCCGGGTCTCCCAGAGCGGTAGGCTGTTACCTTGACCTCTCGGCTATCCGGCCTACTTCGTTTAGACTGTGCAATTGCAATTCTACTAACAGCACATTTTACTTATATTCTGAATAGGCAATCTTTCCTTCTCCGATGTTAGCTAGATATGGATTATATGGTGCGATCGTAAAGTGTCTCCTCAGTGTGGCTCGGCTGACTTGCCGACGTCTTAATTTACTTTGTGTCTTTGGACGCGCGACGTCATTATTTTGAAGCGCCTGTCGTTTGCATGAACTTTAAATCGCACTGTATTATCAGTATGTCTACTAAACCATAAGATTTATGTTGATTTCTTTATAGGTAGATAATGGTTTTGAGTAAAGCCCCTTATGGAAAAAATTCCGGAAAACGAATTTAGAGAATTTTTTTTTCGTACAACAAAACGAGTGCAGAAAATCGTGTCGAGCAGCTGGAGTCGAACCACTCCTGTCTGAGTGCCAGCTGACCCTCTTACCTGAGGGAACTAGCCGTGGTCCAGTCTCGTACCGCCTGCAATCGACTGAAGTTGGCTCGAAACAAAAAGTAATTGACGGAACATACAACCGTAGGTCTTTGACCTAATGCTCGGTATATAAACCGGAATGGGCTAACTTAAAGCCCACTGCTCGTTCTAAGTAAACGTGGGAACCTTCGATCCTCACCTACTATATGGCCAATGTAGGTAAAGCAATGTAAGGGCTAGGGCTGGGTTAGGCTAGAACCTACCTGGCCCGCAACAGAAGCGCAATGCTTAAGAAACCAAAAAGATTTGACGGAACGTTGAAAAGAGGTCTATAGACCTACAGCTCGGCTATATGCTGGGTGGCACCGCAGATCGACAAGTTAAGCATCACTCAGTTCTTGTGTGTGTCAAACAGCTTAAAGCTGTACAGAACTATATGTATGCGTTAGAGAGTTGGACTTGAGAGCGAGGAAGGCGAGAATGGCTGATCCCTGTTGGGTTGTACTGCCAGAGCATTTAACTCGGTCTGATTTTAATTGTTCAGACACCTCAGTGATTACTGGGTGTCCGACTGCCTATGATTAAGATACAGTCTCTTTATGCTCTGTAGAGCCATTTGGCAGAACAGGGTCAATACTCAGTTCGTGATATTAGTCCAAAGATCAACCTAGATGTATCAGGGAGAAGTCCTAGTACATCTAGGTTGGTCTTTGGACTAATTGATTTTTTTTATCTTGATTTTTGTAAGCAGTCATACGCTTAAACGGCCATCTTAGTGCCCACATGGTAGATTGAAAAGCAATGTATATTATACATTTAATTTATAACAACATAAAATTTCTAACATATTTTATTTTTAAGCAATTTCAAAGAATGAAAATAAAAAATTCAGTTAAGTTAAAAGAAAATTTTTCAATTACATAAAAAAGTTCAATAAGAAGATAACAAGGAATAAATTAAACATTATTCATTATAAATCTACCTTAAAAAAACAGATCACATATATTATAGTATACATTCAACTTGTAAAATACATAGTCAACGAGTCTTCACACTAAAAGAGTAAACAGATTTTAAATTAGAATATGTTTTAACATTTAAAATTCAGCAAGCAATGACATATTTATTTCAAAGGACAATTTGTTCATGCTTGATTCGTCGAATTCATTTTTAAAATAACTTTCTATCGTATAAATACAAATATTCGAAATTCAAAGATTAATTTCCATTTTTTAAACACAATATCACAGGATGATCACAATCTCCATTACTCTACACAAAACCTAAAAATAATATAGCTATAAATATAATAAAGATTTAAACTCCAGAAATCATCCAAACAAATAAAAATAAATATATTTGGCAGATCAAGATCATTTGAAAAATGTCATGAGTATAAATTAGTCCTCATCAATATATAATATTGATTTTATAATTGTTTACTGTGGACAAGTTACTATACAAAACAGAACTTTCAGATCTAAATTTATATACTTTCAGCAAAAATAAACTAAATATATATTATAATATATATGTATATATATATACAGAATTGCTTTTTGTTATTTTTTTCATGAATTAGCTGCTTGTTGGACAAATAACATTTGCATTATTTTTTGAAATAACTAAGAATCTAATATTGAAAATCCCTAGAATGACATAGTTAACAGGTACGCTGTGACAGAATATTTTTTGAAATACTGTATAACAGCATTTACTGTTAAGAGCTCATATTAAATATTACTATGAGCTAAGAATTACATGTACACATTATCACAGATTCATAAAGAATACATAATAATAAAGTGAAAAATGTAAATGGGAAACTGCACAAAATATATTTACATATTTTTTTCCTAGTTTCTACAGTATTCTGTAGAATGTGATTATTAAGATAACTTCATCATCATCATCATTATTATTATTATTAAATTATTATCACAGTATTGTAAATTACATGGAATGCATCTGACATTTTTGTTTCCTTCAATCAACCACTGGACCAGTTGTCTGTCCTGATCAGCAGAAGATACATGTTGTCGTGTATGTGAATGTTAAAATTAGGAAGAGCCGTGTATCTGCCGATCAGATTACGGTAACCTTTCCCTACGGCTGCAATGAAAGATAAAGAAATGTCTGGCGTGATTGGCGATTCCATTTTAGAAGAGAATTTGATGCCGAGCGGAAGAATGGCTTTCACTTCTTCTTCAAAAGGACGAAAGATCGTGATGGGTCTCATGGTAATGCTTTCTGCAACGATGATGCAACCCCAAGTTGTTCCAATATATAATTCTGTACCGAGAACTGCCATGGCAGTCACTTGGCATCGCCCGGCTGTTAAAAGTAAATAAATTACATTAAGTCATTTTAATAATAGTAGAATTTATGTTATTTAAGACCACAGTAAATTAAAAACTTACGGCTCAAGTGCTCTTCGATACTTATAGACATTAAACTCTCGGAACAGGGTGCGAGTTTCGAACAATCCAGTTTATGTAATATAGTTCGATTAACTGTATCCCAATGATAAGCAACACAACCTGAGAAATTTAAGATCAAATACTTATTAAACATATTAATAAATTTCTAACAGTATTAAAAATATCATTTATTTTTGAACATAACAGAAAAAAAAAAAAATTAGACAACTGTTAAATTCAGAATGTTTACTTGTATTTTATATTTGATGAATCGTGAAATTATGTTTCTTACTTACTTTAAATACTTTGAAAGACATAACTATTAATATTATTAACATTGAACAAAATTTTTTTAATAATATATTGTGATAGAAATACACTTTTGAAGACATTACAAAATCAAACAATAAATGCAATATTTGCATGAGCATAATAATTTTGAAATAAATTGGCAAAGAGTATAAATTCTGAATAATTGAAATATACTCTGTTCCAAAAAAAATTGATCCTCCTTAAATTGATAGTAGTAATCAAATTCTACATACAAAATATAAGTGTTATAGGAGAGAAAATTAATATTTAGAGATGGCAGAAAAAGAAAAACAGGAAGTAGGAGCTTTGTCTCTGAGATTTGTTGCTCAGGAGGAAATAAATTGGAAAGAGTTTGTAAAAGCCTTGATGGATGATGAGACAGTAATTGTACAAATAGGAGAGATGACAAAAAGATCATGTATAATGACAGCAAGAGATGAGGCAATGAAAATGGCAATTCTTGAGACAGAATGGAAATGGCACGGAAAAAATGTGAGTGTAAGAGCGTTAAAAGGAAAAATTAAGAGATTACAATTGTTAAGAGTACCATACGAAATTGATAGAAAAGAAATAGAATTAAAAATGAAAGAATATGGAAAAGTAATCCTCATAGAATGTGATTATCTTCTGCCCGACAGAGATATTCTCACAGACAAAAGGTATGTTACCATACAAATGGAGAAAGAGGTTCCTAATTTTATTGAGATACGAGGATGTAGAATTCGAATAGAATATCCCGGTGTGAAGTGGCAATGTGCAAACTGCCTATCAGAAGAACACAGAGTTAGGGACTGTCCAAGTGTAAAGTGCCATCAATGCAATGAATATGGTCATAAAAAATACCAATGTAAAAAGAAAGATAAAGAGAGAAATGAGATTGAAGAAGTAGAGAATGAGAGGGAAGAGAAGCAAGAAAGTGATAAGGATGAAGGAAGTATGGATGAGGCTTTAAGTGAAAAAAGTGTAGAATTAGTAAGAAAAGAATTGTTGGAAGTAGTTCAAAACCTAGAAATGAGTATAGAGGAAGCAAAAGAAATAGGAACAAAAGAGGGAGAGGAACAAGAGATGAAAGAAAAAGGAGTAGTAAAACAAATGAAAAAGTTCAGAAATATGTACTGGAGAAACGAGGTTCTATACCGACTCTATAAAGGTACCGAAAGTGTTCAAGGCGAGATTCAATGGTCAAGTGTACAGGAAGACGAGAATAGAACTGATAAATGAAGGATGGGAGGAGCACGACATCAAAACGTGGGCAGCATATATAGAAGAGCCAGTAGCAGCTGTGAGAAAAGAAATAAAAAAAGAGTGGTGGAGATGGTTTAAAGGTTGTGGCGAACAATATTTTGCCCATAAGGCACAAGTGGGAACTATATTACGAGATGAACAATGAGTTTAATGTTTTTATAGTGTTAGATTTGTGCATTTTTGGGTTCTGTTTAATGTTATCTTAAATGGGGGTGATTGAACTTTTAGAGTTTTGAGATTGTAAATACAGGTGGTTTTTGAAGTTTTGTGAACTGTCATGTTTTCTTTGCCATTACTGCCTTTGTGCTGTACTATCACTTTGGCGGGGAGGAGGGGGGACTGACAATATTCCTTGATTTTAATTGATGTTTTTGAGTTGGTTTTTTGGGTGAATTTGATGCTACTAATTGATGTGTTGATATTTAATAATATTATGTTTGATATGTTTAGATTGCTGTTGATCATCAAGGGATATATGAGAAAAGAAGTTGACAGAAGGTAATGTTGTTATGGTTGTATGCCTATGATGAAAATAGTAAATGGGAGAAAAATGAAAAAGAAGAAAGAATAAAGAACTGGTATGATGTTGAAGTATGTTGGCCTAAACCCTTGATGTTTCTATGCTAATTTGTCGTTGGTCTACTGTGACTAACATGCTGTGTTTCCCAGAGNATTTATTTAACATAAAATGTGATCAAAATAGGTAAATCACAGTAGTGTTATTTAATACAGATTGATTCTCAGTGAAATCAGTCTAAAACGGAAAAAAAATTCTTCGAAACGGGAGGATTTTTTACGTAAAATTCTACTATAAATCGGAAATCTGTCTAACGCGGAAACCGAAGAAATAGTTTGCCTTGTATGAAGTATTTCGTTTATAAGTTGATTAATATGGTTGATAATTACGGGAGACGCTACACTACGTCGAAGATGCTGGCGAAAAATTTTATCAACTAAATTTTACTCCTAAAAATGATTCGAAGAATGTAGTGGAGTTTCTCTTCAGGAAGACGAAGGTCTTCAAGTGAACCTTGAATCGAAATAAGTCGAAATATTTTGTCTGTGATCGAAGTTTAAAGCAATCGCACGACCACTAAACATGATTTTTTTGCAAATACGTACAACTCGGCAAAGCCTATGTCGTTACGAAGCCGGAATTTTGAAGTTCGATTCATGGGCCGAGATATTCGAGGTCAAAGTTTTCCAAGTAAAGTCTACGGGCCGATTGCCGATTGTAAGCAAGTGGTACGTTATGTGTGAATCGAGTTTACGGAATATCTCCCGGAAGAACTTTCATTTCAATAGGAAATTAGTCTATAGTTAGGTGTTATGTGAAAAAAAAAACCTGAAAAATCTACGTGGCTAGGCTGTTGGCCAGACTCGAACCCGCATCAAATAATAAGAAACGAAATTGATGCCACTAATTTTCGTTGTTACAAATTAAAACTATTTTAAATGTTTGATTAAAAAATAAAGTCAAAACAAGATATATAGTGGTATTAATTACATATTTTTGACCCAAAAAGTTTGCCAAGAAAAACAAGTTGTGACATTTTGCGTAACCAAGTACAGTAATGGATTCCGTTTGATTCAATGCTATGACTAATTTTATTGCAATTTGATACATCTGTTTGTCGTGTTATTCGATGATATATAACCTATATATATATTTTAATTTTTTAACATGGAACAGTTTGACAATATTCAAGTTATTACAATGTTTGATGGAGACATTTTGAGTAAAAATTTACAATATATAAACAGCAACACTAGACCTTAGTGAGACCCCGTGTTGCTGCTTATGCAAAGGATGGTGAGGGATAATCAAACATTGCCATAAATTTACATAAACAATAGCGAATTTTTTCTGAAATGGCTACTTTGTGTATAAAAATATTGTTTGAAACTTATTTACAGGTAGGATTGTAAGTTAAAGGTATCTGTTTCTGCTTACAAAACAACTCCAGTTGATTCTTTTTCCAAATGATCCTGTTTTTAATTATAAAACAAATTTTATTGTTTTAAAATTAGAAACGGGATTATTTTTTTAATTTTTATAAATTGTAACTAGAAAGGATGTTAACCTACTAAGTTTATTACTCCAGTTAATATTAGAAACCATATAACTATGGTTCATACAGCAATATAGAATATCTCTATTTAAAGCATTCTTTATCTTTCGAAATCTCCGATTTAGAACATGAAAACATCATTAATTTATATATTAAATTAATAAATATATTTTACAGATCAGCTCTCTTCTATTCGCTCATTCATCATAATTCGGTGATGTGCCAAATTTGAATCGTCAAAGATGGAGAAATCGTCATCCAGTTTTGTTCCACCGGACGGTGGATGGGGTTGGGTAGTTTGTTTTGCTTCATTCCTGGTTAATGGGACAATTTTTGGCATCATGAATTCTTCGGGTATCCTCTTCGTCAAATTGAAAGAGACTTTCCAAGGAGCTGCCTTCAGTACCTGTAAGTACTTTTTTGTAAATTGCATCACAAATTTAAAGATAAATCAAAATTTTGAAATTGTTTAGATTTTCGCTGTCGGCAATTGCTCGTTAGAGGAGATTAAATCGCGATTAGATTATAACTGTAAATTTCTTATACAACGCGGTAACCTTTAGAACTTAAAATATCACCCCCTCCCTAATGGTTTTTCGCAGTACACCAAAGTGAAACTTTACTAACGTTTTCAAGGTTCGTGTAATTTATACGACTAAAGATTAATTATTAATTGCGTAAGAACATTCTTCCCGTAGAGGGGGGGAGGGAAAATGTTTTCCGTAAACTCGACCTTGATTAATGGATATTATTTTAGCAGAAGATTTCATTGAAAATAACTCCCGTTATCACGAGAAGAGTAAAAGTGGGTCATCGGCCTTGTTTTATTAATATAAACAAAATTTAAAATAAGAAATCTTGTTTAATCTCTCCTTGAATTATCGAATATGTAATACAATACTTAAAAAAAAAATGTAATACGGAGATAATTTACTTTCTTTATTACGCAATTAGGTTAGGTTATTAACTTACCACCAGAAATTCTTTAAAAATATAATTTCAGTTAATAATTCTTACTAAACGAACGTCGAACCCTCTAATGTTTTTGTATCTTTCTGCTGTGATTAACAGAGATGCGATGACCTCGATAAGTTTCGAGATGGAAAGATATCAAAGTTTTCCTTCTTTGACTCCTTCCGCCCTGTGGGAGGATTTAGGCCTTTTAATCGTATTCATTCGGACAGGCCCACAACGAAGGTGGTGGAAAACAGGGCTTTTTTCATCACCTAATTCCATTCCGGATCCCCCAGAGTAGCGTGCTGACCCTTAACCGCCGTGGACATTCGGCCGTGTTTATCAGAAGTTAGGATCTTAAATTGGTTTATAAGGTAGTGACCTCAGATTTGATGTATAGCCTATACAGTTCTTCCTATTTTGTTAATACTTGCACTTTATTCTCAGATATTTTTTTTTCTATTTTTAGAAAAGAGAATTTTCAACTCCCTCTCTCTCTTTTTTTTTAACTCAAGAATCCTCCAAATAATTGTGATTATTTTAAATCCGAATTTCGAATTGTACAGTATCTAATCCCATTCAATTATAGAGGATGTTTCAATAGTTATCAATGAGGAAGTGATTGATTCTCTTTATAAATTGCTTATAAATATCACTCATTTATATTGCCTTATTTTATAGGTAAATATCAAGTAAAAATTACTTTAGTCATTAAAGAAATTACTAAACATTGCAAATTTTCAGGAATTAATTTAATTATAACACATAAACAAACATCCCAGTGTTTTTAAATTAATAAGGAATTAATTAGCTTATAGTAGGAACATGTCATAACTTGTTTAATTCAGAATAATTAATTAATTAATTAATTAATTTTTATTTTAATTTTCAGCATGGGTGGAATCCATATCAATTGGAATGACATTTTTACTATCGCCAGTAGCTAGCGTTCTTACGGACAAATTTGGAATAAAAAGAACTGCTTTATTAGGAGGTTTTTTAGCAACTGTAGGAATGTTAACTAGTTCCTTTGTGCAGCAATTGCCCCTATTGTGTCTGACTTATGGAGTGATACTTGGGACAGGTGCATCGCTCTGTTATACTCCGTCCTTAGTAATTTTAGGTCATTACTTTCATCGCCATTTAGGTTTGGTTAATGGAATTGTTACGGCTGGGAGTTCTGTATTCACTATGGTTATGCCATTTCTTCTTTCATATCTTTTACATACAGTGCAGTTTGCAGGAACCATGCAGGTAAGATTGAAATTACTAATTAATTAATGAAATTTCGTAAATTGATGATGAAATCGTATTTCATTTGTAGATTTTATCTGTAATGATGGCAGTGTTAATGGTGTGCGCTCTAACATTTCAACCTCTCGTCAGTCATAATCCTACCAAACATTCCACTTCAAAAGTAACGGATGTAGAAGTAAGATTTAAATAGATTATAAGTGAAAAAAAATAACATTTAGAATTTTTTTTTAATTGATAAAAATGAATAAATTTTCAGAAATCTTGTTGTTCTCAAATATGGCACAGTATTATACATGTCACTATATGGAAAAATAAAAAATATTTATGCTGGGCTCTCTCTATACCCACTGCTTTATTTGGCTATTTTGTCCCATATTTGCATTTAGTAAGTATTTAATTAATTATTTTATTTATTTCGCTTATAAATTAACATAAATTCATACAGGTACAACATGTGAAAGATATTTTACCCGATGCAAATGGTAGTATTTTAGTCATGTGTATAGGATTGACATCTGGATTAGGTCGGATTATAGTAGGGAAAGTTGCAGATCATCCTCGTATCAACAGAATTTGTCTTCAACAGGTAATCAAATATTCCATACAAGAATAGTTTAATCGCAGCTTACGTAATTAACTATTATTTTTTTCAGATTTCTTTCTTGTGTATAGGAGTTTTGACCATGCTCCTGGTTATAGCAAAAGATTTTATAATTTTAGTAGTGATGTGCCTTTTCTTTGGTTTATGCGATGGCTGTTTCATATCATTATTGGGCCCCATTGCATTTGATCTCGTGGGACATAAAGCAGCTTCTCAAGCCATAGGATCTCTTTTAGGATTTGTGTCAGTACCATTAACAATTGGACCTCCAGTAGCGGGTAATATTTTATTTTAAAATGTATATTAACTGTACAATAATAAAATAAATTTATAAAAACAGAGAATTTTTAAGATTTCTAATCTTTTGTAATACCAAAATGCACTTTTATATGGAATTTATACATTGAACATTTACATTTTTGTAAAAAATTTTAATGGGAGAATAATCATAAAACTGTGAACTTATATAAAAGTTCTGACTTTTTAGATCTATTCTAGAATCTATTTTGTTAACAGACTTTCACTTATAATTAATCATTATATGTAATTTTATAGGATTGCTGTATGATAAATTAGGAAATTATACAATAGCTTTCATAGCAGCTGGTATTCCTCCAATTTTGGGTGCTATTTTAATGTGTATAATTCATAGAATGCCACAGGTAGGATTTGATTTATCTAAAATTTTAAATAAATAGCTGATTTATCTAAATTTCAGAATTCTGCATTGATTACAATTATTCTAACTGATGGCCGGATCCCCGAGCTATCAAGGTGCCAGTCTACTGATCTGGGAACCCGGGATCGAATTCGGACTGGGTGGAAAAATCCCCAGAAATTTTTCGGGGTGGTCCGTTCGGACATATCGTGTTCCGTCCCTATCCATCCGACCTCCCCATTGTGGGCCTGGCAGGATCCATAATGGGCTTGCTAAAAGAAGTCCTCTTAGTGTCCACAGGACGAAGAGTTAAAAAATAAGGGTTTTAACTACCATTGCTTGTTTGTTCCGTTGTTTTAAGTGTGAAATAGGCTACTATAATTTTTAAATTTGGAGTAGTAATTTAAAAGTTGAAAACACAAAAATTAGACTACAGTAGACCCCCCTATTACACTGTAGATAATTCCGTGTTATATGGATTCCATGTTATACGAGTCACTTAGATTTTACAAATACGTGAGCCGTTCACAGCCCGGCACACGTATTTGTAAAATCTAAGTGAATCGTACAACATGGAATTCATATAATACGGAATTATCTACAGTATTATAGGGGGGTGTCTACTGTAGTTAATCCGGTTCCGAAATTTGAGAAATCAGTTATTTATATAAAATTTTAAATTGTCGATAAATGATAAATTACTGAAAATCTTCGATTGTTAACTCTATTTTTTCCTTTTCAAAGCCCCGTCGTAGAGACAATCTGGAAACTCTAAATCATATCTGCACACAAGGAGTACCTTGTTTGGATGGTAATTAATTGAAAAATAAATAATTAAAAACAACTTTATTGATTAAGCTTACATTTTATTGATTTAACTATTTCTATATAACATCAATTACTTAATTTTTTTTGTAGAGAAAGGAAAACAAGCTTACGGAATAGCCACGTGGGAAGAAAAATCTGAAATCCTACCGGCCCTTGTTCCAGAAACGATTTCAAAATCTGCCGAATTATGATCTTGTCTCTGCACTATTATAAATTTATATTTTTTATATAAATGTGCAGTATTAAAAATAAACTATTTTATGCTAAACATTTTAATGATTTTTTTTTTCTGATATATATTTTTATAATCTTTTTAAAATAATATTTGAAATAAACAAATATTAAGTTTCGAGTACTTTTTTTTTTAACAACAGCCATTTTCTTTTAAGAAATAAACTAATTTTACCGTATTATTTATCTTTATTTAATTCATATCATTGTAAATTTTGCGCATCCGAAATGATGTCGAAGATGGTATTAATATGCAGTTGATAACTTGGAGCTGCAACTCCTTAGAATCAAATGAAGCCAGTATAGGTGCGTGCAGGATGAAAGTCGCCATCTTGACGGTGGAAGAAACAGTAGAAAGGTTGCTGCCGAAGTTTTCATCTCTAAAACGTGAACGTTGAGCACCTCCATCTTGTAAGCCTAGAAGTTTGACAATGGCGTTTGGAACGTCGTTGGAATCATGCTTGATAAGTGAAACAAGCGCAAAGAAGAAAACAATGCAAGCAACATTAGTGTTCACGGATACAGGAAATTGTGGATTGAAAACCAATTTTTAAATATTAATAGAAATTTGAATGCTAACACTCGTTAATGGATGGCGAGATAACGGCGAAATTTAAGACGATTTATAAAAGTAACTACTGTAGGGCCTATATACTTTTAAATTCTTAAAAGTATATAGAATTTCTTTGGATGGATTTCAAATAAACGTTTTAAAATTTGAGAAGCTGTTTTGTAAATAAATGGTTAGAGTTGTTGTAAACACTAGCAATGAATGCGCGGAATTGTTAATAAAAGCCAAAGGTCAACAATAGTCTCCTTATGCCAGCTGCTTACAATCTATAATCCATTGAGTATTTGCTCGTCGGGGGTTCACGAGACAACTGTCTATTCGTTGGGCGGATCTGGCGCCCTGCACTGAACTCGAAGTAGGACGATTACATCCGGATTAATTTAAGATATGGTTACGCCCTGCAGGTCTCTTTTCCAGCTGGGCAGCTCTCCGGGCCGTCTTTAGGATTTTTGCTTTATCGGCGATCCATTGTCCCGTTGCAGGAACCCCCTCGACTCCACCAAAAAAAATCAAGAATAGAAATAATATAAATATAAACGATGCACTGGACCGAATTCTAGTCCCTCGCACGCGTCGTTTCATTTTTTCTTACACACACACATTCTCGCACTTCGTAACTAATTTTTCTGGTCCACAACAATATAATCCCTTTTCAACCTCCCTAAAATCCACATTTTTATTGTAAAAATTGTCATTTAATCTTCAATAATACAAACGACAATGTATTTCAAAACAATGATAACAATTGCTTAACGACAATAAAAAAAAACTAAATGAAGCCTTCTATTCCACACAAATATAACCTATCATTTTACGTGGCCAAATTATGCAAAAATTATTACCGTCAAGTTAATTCTCCCACCGTTTCTATCAAACCTTACTCTATTCGTTACATCTAAGTATTGATACTAAAATCTTATATAAGTTTCTTTATATAGCAGTATAGACTCGAAATTTGTATATACATTTTTTGCATAATACACACGGTATTTCTAGTTTAATTATCATCTACACCGAAATATTATAAGACATTTTTCATTAACATGCTACTATTAAACAAAATAGAAACTCTATAGAGTTATTCAAAAAGAGTTGAAAAGCAAAATGCGTTCGTCAAGAATTGTTTTCCTTCTCAAACAGTTTTAGGATATTTTAAACTTTATAAAAGTTTTCGTTATGCTAATATAATTTATATATTGATTGTGGTGGTTACTCTTCTATCCCTTACTTCTTTTAGACTTTTTTTCTCTTTCCGCCCTTTCTTTTTTTTTTTAACTCTTTCCGCCCTGTGGGCACTAACAGGGCCTCTTCTTTGCAAGTCCATTATGGGTACAGCCAGGCCCAGAATGGGAGGACGGGGCCCGACATATCCGAACGGATCACTCCCGAAAAAATTCTGGGGATTATTCGACCCAGTCTGGATTCGATCCCGGGTCTCCCAGAGCGGTAGGCTGTTACCTTGACCTCTCGGCTATCCGGCCTACTTCGTTTAGACTGTGCAATTGCAATTCTACTAACAGCGCATTTTACTTATATTCTGAATAGGCAATCTTTCCTTCTCCGATGTTAGCTAGATATGGATTATATGGTGCGATCGTAAAGTGTCTCCTCAGTGTGGCTCGGCTGACTTGCCGACGTCTTAATTTACTTTGTGTCTTTGGACGCGCGACGTCATTATTTTGAAGCGCCTGTCGTTTGCATGAACTTTAAATCGCACTGTATTATCAGTATGTCTACTAAACCATAAGATTTATGTTGATTTCTTTATAGGTAGATAATGGTTTTGAGTAAAGCCCCTTATGGAAAAAATTCCGGAAAACGAATTTAGAGAATTTTTCTTTTTCGTACAACAAAACGAGTGCAGAAAATCGTGTCGAGCAGCTGGAGTCGAACCACTCCTGTCTGAGTGCCAGCTGACCCTCTTACCTGAGGGAACTAGCCGTGGTCCAGTCTCGTACCGCCTGCAATCGACTGAAGTTGGCTCGAAACAAAAAGTAATTGACGGAACATACAACCGTAGGTCTTTGACCTAATGCTCGGTATATAAACCGGAATGGGCTAACTTCAAGCCCACTGCTCGTTCTAAGTAAACGTGGGAACCTTCGATCCTCACCTACTATATGGCCAATGTAGGTAAAGCAATGTAAGGGCTAGGGCTGGGTTAGGCTAGAACCTACCTGGCCCGCAACAGAAGCGCAATGCTTAAGAAACCAAAAAGATTTGACGGAACGTTGAAAAGAGGTCTATAGACCTACAGCTCGGCTATATGCTGGGTGGCACCGCAGATCGACAAGTTAAGCATCACTCAGTTCTTGTGTGTGTCAAACAGCTTAAAGCTGTACAGAACTATATGTATGCGTTAGAGAGTTGGACTTGAGAGCGAGGAAGGCGAGAATGGCTGATCCCTGTTGGGTTGTACTGCCAGAGCATTTAACTCGGTCTGATTTTAATTGTTCAGACATCTCAGTGATTACTGGGTGTCCGACTGCCTATGATTAAGATACAGTCTCTTTATACTCTGTAGAGCCATTTGGCAGAACAGGGTCAATACTCAGTTCGTGATATTAGTCCAAAGATCAACCTAGATGTATCAGGGAGAAGTCCTAGTACATCTAGGTTGGTCTTTGGACTAATTGATTTTTTTTATCTTGATTTTTGTAAGCAGTCATACGCTTAAACGGCCATCTTAGTGCCCACATGGTAGATTGAAAAGCAATGTATATTATACATTTAATTTATAACAACATAAAATTTCTAACATATTTTATTTTTAAGCAATTTCAAAGAATGAAAATAAAAAATTCAGTTAAGTTAAAAGAAAATTTTTCAATTACATAAGAAAGTTCAATAAGAAGATAACAAGGAATAAATTAAACATTATTCATTATAAATCTACCTTAAAAAAACAGATCACATATATTATAGTATACATTCAACTTGTAAAATACATAGTCAACGAGTCTTCACACTAAAAGAGTAAACAGATTTTAAATTAGAATATGTTTTAACATTTAAAATTCAGCAAGCAATGACATATTTATTTCAAAGGACAATTTGTTCATGCTTGATTCGTCGAATTCATTTTTAAAATAACTTTCTATCGTATAAATACAAATATTCGAAATTCAAAGATTAATTTCCATTTTTTAAACACAATATCACAGGATGATCACAATCTCCATTACTCTACACAAAACCTAAAAATAATATAGCTATAAATATAATAAAGATTTAAACTCCAGAAATCATCCAAACAAATAAAAATAAATATATTTGGCAGATCAAGATCATTTGAAAAATGTCATGAGTATAAATTAGTCCTCATCAATATATAATATTGATTTTATAATTGTTTACTGTGGACAAGTTACTATACAAAACAGAACTTTCAGATCTAAATTTATATACTTTCAGCAAAAATAAACTAAATATATATTATAATATATATGTATATATATATACAGAATTGCTTTTTGTTATTTTTTTCATGAATTAGCTGCTTGTTGGACAAATAACATTTGCATTATTTTTTGAAATAACTAAGAATCTAATATTGAAAATCCCTAGAATGACATAGTTAACAGGTACGCTGTGACAGAATATTTTTTGAAATACTGTATAACAGCATTTACTGTTAAGAGCTCATATTAAATATTACTATGAGCTAAGAATTACATGTACACATTATCACAGATTCATAAAGAATACATAATAATAAAGTGAAAAATGTAAATGGGAAACTGCACAAAATATATTTACATATTTTTTTCCTAGTTTCTACAGTATTCTGTAGAATGTGATTATTAAGATAACTTCATCATCATCATCATTATTATTATTATTAAATTATTATCACAGTATTGTAAATTACATGGAATGCATCTGACATTTTTGTTTCCTTCAATCAACCACTGGACCAGTTGTCTGTCCTGATCAGCAGAAGATACATGTTGTCGTGTATGTGAATGTTAAAATTAGGAAGAGCCGTGTATCTGCCGATCAGATTACGGTAACCTTTCCCTACGGCTGCAATGAAAGATAAAGAAATGTCTGGCGTGATTGGCGATTCCATTTTAGAAGAGAATTTGATGCCGAGCGGAAGAATGGCTTTCACTTCTTCTTCAAAAGGACGAAAGATCGTGATGGGTCTCATGGTAATGCTTTCTGCAACGATGATGCAACCCCAAGTTGTTCCAATATATAATTCTGTACCGAGAACTGCCATGGCAGTCACTTGGCATCGCCCGGCTGTTAAAAGTAAATAAATTACATTAAGTCATTTTAATAATAGTAGAATTTATGTTATTTAAGACCACAGTAAATTAAAAACTTACGGCTCAAGTGCTCTTCGATACTTATAGACATTAAACTCTCGGAACAGGGTGCGAGTTTCGAACAATCCAGTTTATGTAATATAGTTCGATTAACTGTATCCCAATGATAAGCAACACAACCTGAGAAATTTAAGATCAAATACTTATTAAACATATTAATAAATTTCTAACAGTATTAAAAATATCATTTATTTTTGAACATAACAGAAAAAAAAAAAAATTAGACAACTGTTAAATTCAGAATGTTTACTTGTATTTTATATTTGATGAATCGTGAAATTATGTTTCTTACTTACTTTAAATACTTTGAAAGACATAACTATTAATATTATTAACATTGAACAAAATTTTTTTAATAATATATTGTGATAGAAATACACTTTTGAAGACATTACAAAATCAAACAATAAATGCAATATTTGCATGAGCATAATAATTTTGAAATAAATTGGCAAAGAGTATAAATTCTGAATAATTGAAATATACTCTGTTCCAAAAAAAATTGATCCTCCTTAAATTGATAGTAGTAATCAAATTCTACATACAAAATATAAGTGTTATAGGAGAGAAAATTAATATTTAGAGATGGCAGAAAAAGAAAAACAGGAAGTAGGAGCTTTGTCTCTGAGATTTGTTGCTCAGGAGGAAATAAATTGGAAAGAGTTTGTAAAAGCCTTGATGGATGATGAGACAGTAATTGTACAAATAGGAGAGATGACAAAAAGATCATGTATAATGACAGCAAGAGATGAGGCAATGAAAATGGCAATTCTTGAGACAGAATGGAAATGGCACGGAAAAAATGTGAGTGTAAGAGCGTTAAAAGGAAAAATTAAGAGATTACAATTGTTAAGAGTACCATACGAAATTGATAGAAAAGAAATAGAATTAAAAATGAAAGAATATGGAAAAGTAATCCTCATAGAATGTGATTATCTTCTGCCCGACAGAGATATTCTCACAGACAAAAGGTATGTTACCATACAAATGGAGAAAGAGGTTCCTAATTTTATTGAGATACGAGGATGTAGAATTCGAATAGAATATCCCGGTGTGAAGTGGCAATGTGCAAACTGCCTATCAGAAGAACACAGAGTTAGGGACTGTCCAAGTGTAAAGTGCCATCAATGCAATGAATATGGTCATAAAAAATACCAATGTAAAAAGAAAGATAAAGAGAGAAATGAGATTGAAGAAGTAGAGAATGAGAGGGAAGAGAAGCAAGAAAGTGATAAGGATGAAGGAAGTATGGATGAGGCTTTAAGTGAAAAAAGTGTAGAATTAGTAAGAAAAGAATTGTTGGAAGTAGTTCAAAACCTAGAAATGAGTATAGAGGAAGCAAAAGAAATAGGAACAAAAGAGGGAGAGGAACAAGAGATGAAAGAAAAAGGAGTAGTAAAACAAATGAAAAAGTTCAGAAATATGTACTGGAGAAACGAGGTTCTATACCGACTCTATAAAGGTACCGAAAGTGTTCAAGGCGAGATTCAATGGTCAAGTGTACAGGAAGACGAGAATAGAACTGATAAATGAAGGATGGGAGGAGCACGACATCAAAACGTGGGCAGCATATATAGAAGAGCCAGTAGCAGCTGTGAGAAAAGAAATAAAAAAAGAGTGGTGGAGATGGTTTAAAGGTTGTGGCGAACAATATTTTGCCCATAAGGCACAAGTGGGAACTATATTACGAGATGAACAATGAGTTTAATGTTTTTATAGTGTTAGATTTGTGCATTTTTGGGTTCTGTTTAATGTTATCTTAAATGGGGGTGATTGAACTTTTAGAGTTTTGAGATTGTAAATACAGGTGGTTTTTGAAGTTTTGTGAACTGTCATGTTTTCTTTGCCATTACTGCCTTTGTGCTGTACTATCACTTTGGCGGGGAGGAGGGGGGACTGACAATATTCCTTGATTTTAATTGATGTTTTTGAGTTGGTTTTTTGGGTGAATTTGATGCTACTAATTGATGTGTTGATATTTAATAATATTATGTTTGATATGTTTAGATTGCTGTTGATCATCAAGGGATATATGAGAAAAGAAGTTGACAGAAGGTAATGTTGTTATGGTTGTATGCCTATGATGAAAATAGTAAATGGGAGAAAAATGAAAAAGAAGAAAGAATAAAGAACTGGTATGATGTTGAAGTATGTTGGCCTAAACCCTTGATGTTTCTATGCTAATTTGTCGTTGGTCTACTGTGACTAACATGCTGTGTTTCCCAGAGTATTTGAGAAAATAGTAAGTTATTTTATGTCGATTGGCGGCATTTTCCCTACCATCCCTCAGTTGTTCTAATGGACAAGCCGGGGCCAATTTTTTGGCTTGTTGGTAACTTTTGTTTGAGAGGACGGATATAAAATGTCTCGCTTGTGCTGTGGTTGGCTCTGTAGCCCTTCACAGTGCTCAAAACTTTGAGACCACAAGACCACTTAAATTCTACATACAAAATGATGGTGACAAATGAAAAATTCATTACATGACAGCACCAGATTACATCATTAAACAACAGTTTAATCTTGAAATAATAATGACCAAACAATTTTGGGTCAATTTAAAACTTTTATCCTTTTTTAAATTGATATAAGAAACAGTTTATTACAAATGTTACAAGACTGAAATAGGCAAACTCAGTTTGACAATTAATGCAAACTGATCAATGTCAAAGATGGCTTTACAACTTACTAATATGCAACATTTCTGATTCATAGATATTGTTCTTCAATGATGTATTCTCGTGCTGTAATATTGCAATAATTTTTTTTTTCTTTTGGTACCATTCTATGTGAAGAATTTGCTTATTATTACATGTTGACTTTAAGGCACATTATTTTTTTGCAACATATTTATATTAAAAACAAGATAAAAATTTTTTATTACAAAATACAAATATATTTTAGAGAACTTAATCTTAATTTATCTGAAACATAAAATTTTAAAATTTATTATTAGCTACATATGTAACATGTTTATTTAATTCTCTGTAGACTAAGCAATAGGATTTAAATTATATAAAAAAATTAAGCAAAATTAAACATTTGAAGTACATCTGAATAAATTTTTAAATGTTTCAGAAAACTATTAAATTATATTAAAAGAAATCAAACTGAAATATGGATTAAAATTTTTGATTTGTTGGTGAATAAAAAGAGAAAATGATATCAGATACTAACAAATATAAGAATAATTACTTCAAACTATAAGAGATATGGGTATATGAATATTATGTTATTTGTGATAATGTTTACCTTCCATAAAAAACATGAAATAATATAAAGTGCACCTAACAGTCATCAAAACTTATAAATCACTAGAAAAGATTCAATAAAAGTGCTCAAACAATATTTTATAGTCAGAAAATAATCAATTAGTAATCAGTTAAATCTGGAATAACTCCAAATCCAAAAAATATAATTATAGAAATAATGAAAGATTTTTTATTAGCAGAAATTTACATTAAACTAAATTTTCTGGTTCGACATCAGCCGTATTCTAAAAATATCTTTCAAAACAGAACAAATTAAAATTAAAACCTAATGCCTTCTACTGTAATTATTCAATTCTAATTTTATTTATTTTTATCGAGTAACAATAAAAAAAAAGCAAACAAAAAAGTAAAAGAGACCAAGGGAGGATCAAACCTGAATCAGAGTCTGGCACTGTAAACATAACCAACTACACAACATTGCATATCATGAAGGTTGTCAGGCAAACTACTTATTAATTATTCATGTATTTCTTTTGAAGTTTTCTCCTTGTGTATTGCCCATTTGTTCATGCAAATGGCTTTACTTACTTACTGAGATCTACAAGACATATAGCATTTTATCAAAAAATATGCATATAACAACTTGTGACCTCTCCTTGTAAGTTAATCAGATTCTATATAAGTATAAAGGTATATATCACTTAACAAACAACTGCACACACAATGGAGGTCTTATAAGATTATAATAGAACTGAAAAATTTGTAGCCACCTAGGTACTGTTCATAAATACTTATCATTGTGTTACATAGGGTCTATGTAAGTAGTAGACTACATCACATAAGGTTTGTCTAAATACACTCTATGACGTTTGCTTAACAACGTATTTCTTGGAATGTAATCCTATTGTTAAGCAGCACATACCCGTGTATTATTCTAGTTTGTATTATTGGCAGAATCCTGAGATTTGTAAGACTCAGAGATAAATTAATTAATCTTTCTCCAATATATGATTGTCAGAAATATTATTTGCATTTCTGATATACATATTTATTCACTATTCTTAATAAGTTACCAATCAAATCTGTATTATTGTAAACGTTCTGTCTTCTTTTAGAATAATTAATGAAAAATTTGGTTGTGATAAAATTATTAAGCCATCTAATGGTCTTCAAAACATTATAGAATTATATTAATCAAATATATAAGATAAATTTTTGAAATACAGAAATACTTTTAAAATTTTTTGTTTTGTAAGTTACTAATATAATAAAAAATGTCCACAAAACCTTTTGTATCTCCAGCTGTAAAGTTATTTTATTAGTGACTAATGCTTTCGATTTTAAACAGATCTTTTTCAGGTCGAATACACAATCGAATTAGAATGCAAAATAAAACGTAAGTGTATTCGATAAAAAACATTTAATTGTGAAGGCATCCCAGACAGTGCCGTAAGTGAATGAGGATGGTTATATCATAATTAAATATGTATGGAAGAGGAAATCAGTCAAAAGGCTTGGGTAGTGTAATTGGCAACGTGACTACACAGTAAGCAGGAGTTGCAGGTTCGAGTGTCACTCTAGGCAGATTGTTTTCTTCCAGAACTTTCTAAATTATTTAATTTAATTATAATTATTAAAATTAATAAGAGATTGTACCTAACGCCTCCCTCTAGTGACAAATTATTTAGAAATTAATTTCAAATAATCATAAAAAACTAGCCTGATGTAATCCAGTGATTGTTTGGCTTATTAATTTTAAGTTACTAATAATTTAACAATTAAATCTATCTTAAATAATATACTACAAATTATTATTATTATTATTTTATTATAACAAAAATTTAATAAATATAATACCTGGATAAACATAAGACCAAATCATTGGTTGTTTCTGACTATTTGAAACTAATTGAGTTACATCTAAATTATCTATTACTGGATCATAATGGTAAACAACTTCATGAGAAGTGACAACAGCATCATGTAATGCAAAAATTTTCATGCTTCCTTGTGTTTGGCCACACCATAATTCACACCTGAAATATTTAATTTTACTCATAAATATAAAAATTCATAAAGAATCTTAAATATTTTAATAACTTACTTATTATCAGACAGACTAACTGCTGCAATACAAAAAACAGGACAATCCTTTGAACCAAGTTCTTGTATAAAATCGGCAACATTATCTAATTCTGTATTTTCTTCCACTTGTTCTTCAAACTGGCATCTATTTTGAACATTGCACAACCATAACCTTCCATCACTAGTAGCCATTGCTACATATTTTTGATCTTTTAAGTAACACATACTACGAATTGCCGATGACGTTATACCCATTGTCTCCAAAGAAAAACCAGATAATTTGATATGAGATGCAATGCTGTTTTAAAAAATATAATTAAGTGTAAAAAAATGAAGATAATAAAACAAAAAATAAAGCATAAGCTGTATTACCTGTAAATGTGAATCTTTCCTCGTGAATCACCTAACCATATTGTGTCATTAACAAGACATAATGCAGTAACAGTGACTGTTTCTAAAGTCAAAGCCTAGAATATAAAATTTAAAAAAAAATTAAAACAAAATAAATAGAAAACTTAAAATTTCAAATGAATAAAGCTGTAAGAATAACATATAATTTTCAATATTAATTTGAAATGAATAATGTAAAAAAATATTAATATACTAACTTTATAATCTCTCCAACCATGTTCTGTTGAAGACAAAATATCAAGTTGTTTTCCTAGTCTACTTAGCCACACTTCCCATTTAGCTTCTTTTGTTACTCCATCTCCATCTATTAAAAAAGTATTATTACAGAAAATAATGCAATTTGAGGAAATACTAAGTAATTTAAAAGTTTATAAAATTGTAACATTTACTTTCAGAAGACGTAACTTCAATTGCTCCAGCACTCAGAACGGCCATACGATCATTAAGAGAAACAATATCTACTAGATGGGTAAATTCAGGTGCCGTAGCTATAGAAACGATTTGACTTGCAGAAGGACGATCTTTTGGTTGCTGTGACCAGCAGAGAGTCATAAGATCAAGGACATATGTTGGATATAACATTTCCTAAATCAAAAATCAAAAGTTGAGCAATTTGTTATATTGAATGATCAAACAAAAAAGAAATTTGTGAGAAGCAGTTTGGGAAGTTTAGAGATAGTGTAAATTGGTGGTGTCTAATTGACTCATCACAGATTTCCAAATATAGCATTAGCTCATTATTGTTATATAAATTAAATGTCATGATAATTGAAAATTCATTACACTACAAAACAGATTTTTCATAGTAAAAGTTATGTAAAGAAAAATATTTACCAAAAATTAAAATAATGATTTATGAAAAACTATTCCAAATCATCACTCAACAAAAAAAAACATTATTATACAGTAAACAAAGTTATCTGACAAAAAATCTTCAAAACATTTGCATATTTAGAAGAGAGTTTCATGAAATAAAACATTTATCTCAAGAGATTAGATGAGCTTGAAATTCTGTTCATATATCTATGAAAAGAATTAAATTTCAGTCTTATAATGGTAAGCACTTATATTTATTTACTTATTTATTTGTAGTTTTTAATGCTATTCATAATAAATAAATGTTGTTTGTTGTAAACAAATATACAAGATTTAAGTGTTTCTCATGACAAGTAGCCAGTGTCACCAAGTGTAGCTTGTAATGACATCAAATTCCTTGCACTAGTTTTCTTAAGTTCCCTTTTTCTTTGATCATTAGTATATATAAATATATAAATTTATTTAGCTAAAACTTACTCTGTATGTTAAGGATGGTCTACCTCCATCTAAAATATGATCTTTAGCACATTCATGACCTTCAAATGGTAGATGTAAAGTGATCAGTTCATACATAAACATGCCAAATGAGAAACAATCAACCTAAAAAGGATAATGTAATGATTAAACATTTAATATTCTATTCTGCATAATTATAAACATATAAGAATAAAAATTACAATAACATTTTAATATAAATTTATTGTTATAGTAGAGCCTCGATTATCCGACCCCCAATCAACCGACCCCTCGGTTAACCAACCGTCCTAGTCGGCAAATTTCAAATGCCCGCTAGTAATGTGGCGCTACAATATTTGGTTATGTCTTGGCTACTTTAATATTATTTTTACGTGTTTTAGCTGGCAACACCCATTCGACCATGAAAGAGAGCCAGTATTTAAACGAGGCTTAATTTTATAATTTTTAACGATACAATAACGACGATTATGCTTNATTTTTTGAAATACTGTATAACAGCATTTACTGTTAAGAGCTCATATTAAATATTACTATGAGCTAAGAATTACATGTACACATTATCACAGATTCATAAAGAATACATAATAATAAAGTGAAAAATGTAAATGGGAAACTGCACAAAATATATTTACATATTTTTTTCCTAGTTTCTACAGTATTCTGTAGAATGTGATTATTAAGATAACTTCATCATCATCATCATTATTATTATTATTAAATTATTATTAACTTTTACTAAATTATTATTATTACTAGCTATAAAAGATTAGACTTGAAAGTTAAAAATTATAAAGAGAAAATGTTAATAGATATAAAAATTGTAAAAAAGGTTCTTAAGCTTAAAAATAATAAAATATTAGAAGTCTAAGATAAACATGCATACAGTACAAATATTAAGATATATACTAAATATTATAATGAAATGTGTTTTGTAAATCTATTATACTGTTTGATAAAAATCTAACAGTTTTTATTTCTGGTTTGATTAATACCTTAAACATTTAAAGATCTATTGAAATAGTAATGAAATATTATTCCACATATGCAAATTAGTCGTTTCTACTAATATTGGTTTAATTGAAAATTTATCATTTTGTCACATTTTAAAATTATTCTATTATCTTTTGACATAGGAAAAATAATAATAGAAATAAATATACCAGTATTTCCTAAACTAAAGTTCAAATTGTTATCTGCACTGAGCACAGAACTTCTAAGCATTGTTATATATCAGCTAATCATATAATTTATTAAAGAACATAGAAAATAGTTAAACAATATACAATTTATGTATTTTTGATGCAATTTTAAACTTATAAATATTAATTTATATGTAAAATTTAATTTTTTAAGATAATTAAATTTTATAATCTATTAACATGTAATATCTATTTTTATGTTATTATGTAGAATATAAAAATATACGTTATTCATTACCTTGTAAAAATATATACTTCGCTATTTTTCTAATTTATGATAATTGATTATATAATGGTTTGTTAATTCACAGAAGTTAATTGTGTAAAAAGTAACTGTACATCATTATTATATAATTTTCAAAAAATAAAAAAAATTTACAAATTTAAAACACATACAAAACAGTAAAATGATTTTAAAATATTTACAGATATGTATATTTTCATCCATTTCTAATGATTATCATCAGGTATGTCATAACATTTGTATCAGTAAATATTTATAATTCTTTCACTGGTTTTGGGTGTGTTTGTATATGTTTTCATTTTATACAAGTTTATGAAGCAGTGAATGTTACAAATTTTTATTTAAAGTGTTTTAGAAACAGCATATCTTAATGAAATGCAATTGATGGTTATAATTAATTAAAATAATTTTTATTTTCTGTGATGACAATTACCTTTTCTGTATATTCTTCTTCACCATTATATCGCATAATTTCTGGAGCCATAAACCCTTCTGTGCCTCCAAATCCCTTTGTACCAGTTGGTAGTGTTGATCTACTGATGCCATAGTCAGCAAGTTTAATTTCTACAACAGGAAGTGGATAAAGTGCATGGAAGGGAGGAGGAAAATCCCAAACTAAAACATTTTCTGATTTTAGATCTCTATATATAATGTGTTGCTGATGTAAATACTCCAATGCTTTAGCAATCTATTATATATTTATAACATTAATTACATATACTCATTCTATAATTTTTTTATGAAAAAGTTTTAACTTTATAATTTAATTATTAATAATAAATTTAAATACCTGTATAATAACTTTTTGAAGAACATGTAAATCTAATCTTGCTCCTGAACGTCTATAGTTTCTTAAAACAGAATCTAATGCTCCTTGAGGAGCTAATTGTAACACTAAAGCAAGAGGATGCGTGCAAACACCCACTAAAGGAACTATATTTGTGTGACGAAGTGACATAAGTATATTTAACTCTTGTCGAGCTGTGCAATAAGCTTTGCAAGCATACTGTAAAGGATCTCGTTGCCATTTGTTCCATGCTGCCTGCAAATATTTAAAAATACATATAAAGTATGTAGTAAATATTATTATAAAAACTGATTTATATTAAAATAAACAAAATCATTATACTTTATATGCAACTGTATCTGACTGACGAGCACCAAAACCAGGATCAACTGGCTGTAGCATCTTCATTGCTACATTTGCACAGGAATTTGAACCCTTTGAATTACAAATATAAATTTAATAAATTTAAAAACAAATTTTAAATATTAAAAAATTATAAAATAACTTACTCTTTGTTTAACACTTGCTTTAAACACAAAACCAAATGCCCCTCTACCTAACATTTTTCCACGTCTTATGCTGTCAGGTTGAATCAGAAATCTCTCACCAAGATCTACAAATACCTATTTTATAAAACATTTCTAAGTATTTCTATGTAACTCAGGAAAAGCAATTGAATGTTTAAATAAAATAAATTTGTTGTATTAATTAAAAACAACAAATTATTGTTTTACAGTAGAGCTTCGATTATCTGACTCAATTGGGGACTGGGGTTGGTCGGATAATTGAAAAGTCGGATAACCGAAAAGTATGAAAAAATCCATTATTAGTGTAGTATATTATTATATCCCATGTAATTAGTATATTAGTATATCGCTATTAACCTACTTTGCGTTGAATTTTCATCGATGTTAAGCCTAACAAAAATTTTTTAAAATAATAATCATCGCTATTGTATCATTAAAAATTAGAAAATTAAGCCTCGTTTAAATACTGGCTCCCTTTCATGGTCGAATGAGTGTTGCCAGCTAAAACACGTAAAAATAATATTAAAGTAGCCAAGACATAGCCAAATATTGTAGCGCAACATCACTAGCAGACATTTGAAATTTGCTGACTAGGACGGTCGTCTAATTGAGGTGTCGGTTAATCGGGGGTCAGATAATTGAGGCTCTACTGTATTTTGTATTAATTTGCTAAATTATATATAGTTTTAAATTTCATAAAACAACTTTAAAAAACGAAAATTTTGTTTCAATATATCAACTAAGAAAACATATTTCTAACAAAATATATATATTTTTTAAATTATTTGTTATTAGTAACTTACAATGTCTGGAGAAATTTGTGTTAATGATAAATTTCCATGACTTGGACATTGAAGACATTCTTGTTGAGTTGCAACTAAAATACAATCTTCTACCATAAAATTATAAACAACGACATCACAAGCAATGCCTGTGGCACAAATTTGACCCGAAGAATCTTGATCACTATTAATAGCATCATCTGTTCTTCCTTCTGCTGATGGCTTACGACTTTAAAATAAAAAGATGTACCTTATTATTAAATTATAATTTTTTTTATCTATACAGAATTAATATAAATATAAATTATACAAATATACCAATTAATATACAAATATACCAATTAATATACAAATAAAAAGAAAATAACAATGGAGAACAGGAATGTGTTCACTGGAGAGAATTCTGTAAGCTTTGTTTGAGAACAAGGTACTAAATACAGAGTAGGAACAGAATAATTATTAATATTCTATATTTATAAAATAAATTGCAGATTAAATAATTAAATTCGCCCAATAATAATTTTAAAATTAAAATGATTTTTCTTCAGTTTCAGTTGTTTTTAGTTTCTAAATTCTTTTCATTTTTCTCAATAATAATTAAGTATCTTCAAATGTATTTCTTAAAAATAATTCAATTAAATTTTTACATTATTTTATAAAAATATCATCAATTAACATTTAATAGCAATATAGAGAAATTAAAATAATGTCAGCAATACAGCATATTAATGAGTAGCCTGATAGTATGTCATTTTTATAGTATTCCTGGTCTTATTCATTATCAGACAACTTAGAAATGCACAAGAAAGATAATTCAAATATACATGAAAAAATGTCTTACTAATATTACATTATAATTATTCTTACCTTGAACTGTTACTGTCAGGACCAACTCCACTATCACTGTCATGTGATACGGTGCTACTCCTTGATCCCTGATTTCTACGAAATATATTTGGAGAACTGCAGTCTACCTGGTTATTTTGTAATCCCCCTGTCCAAAGATTATTTCCTGAAACTAAACATGACTTTGTAATTGATGGTTCACCTCCACTTCTAGCTGACACATCAACCATTTGCCAACTTTCCTTGTCCCAATGATGATCAAATACTGAAAAATTTTCTCCATTGTATCCTCCTCCCATCAATTCTTCTTTTAAATGTGTAGCTAAACAGTATGTGCAAGGTACAAGTCTTGTGACTAGAAACTTTCCTTCAGAAGTATGAACAAATCTAGTACCAAGAGTTGGATACCAATCCTCTAAAAGAGTATCAACATGATCAACAGCTAATGAAAGCAATTTTGCTACACATTCTTTACTTGGCTTCAATTCAATAACTTGCTGTTTAGTAGTTTGATTTTCTGTAATATCACCAATTACTGGTTTTTGAATAACTGCTACTTGATTTGGAAGAAGAATTTCTAGAATAGATGAATTATTAATATCTACATCATTCCAAACTCCTTCTTGCTGTAAAAGAAATCTCATTTGACGATAATCACAAGGAGAATTATTTAGATACGGAAGAATTTCCTTCATACGGAAAAGTGTAGAATCAAGATAACGAAGTTCCATTCCAGTTTGCCAACAAACCCATTCAGCTCGTTGATTAAGTATGGATGCCAAGAGAGGATCCATTTGTAAATCTTTGGGAAGAATAAAGTAAGATCTTATAACTTCGACAATAAGATCGTCTGCTAGCATCCGGGTCATAAGACGTGACCAGAATCCACTTGGAAAATAAGACATTATAAGAAGTCTCCTGATAATGTCTTCATGTTGCGTTAGATGACTGATAAAGCAAGTTGGAGACATCAAACAAGAAGCATCTTGATCCTGAATTTCAGGTTTTGATATATTATTTGTGAGATAAATTCCTTCAAGTGGTAGTTTTTGTGGTCTCTTCTCTTTACTCTTCAAAACTAAATTAAAAGATGTATTACTTGTAGTTAATACTGTTGAGGTAAAGTTTTTCCTCAAAGCCCAACTTCGTGATCTCAAGGGTATCTATTTAATGAAAAAAAATGTTTTTTCAATTTTCAAAATCTTATTCATTTAAAACAAAAAGTTGCATTTCATAATTCATTGAAACTAAAGTATAAAGTTACAAAATAAACTAATCAACCTTATAAAATAAACTTTTTAAAAATATTACATATGTACTTTCTAAAAATGTATCTAGCAAAAAGAATTTCAGGTAATTTTTTTATATTTGAGATGAAGAAAAGATTTTTTCCCCCTCAAGAATTTGAAAATTAGATATGTTTGCTTAATTTCTGTAAATACCTACACATTAAATATTAATCACAAAAAACATTCTCCAGCATAGCTATTGGGACAAGAATACAAAGTTTAAGTATTGTACTGTTATAGCAATTTTCCAAGTAACAAAAGTATCAAGTGAACAAGATGCTACAAGGTTTCACACACTTTAAAAAATGATCCTGATTTAGCATGTAATTAAGAATTTTTATTTTACTTATTTTCTATTTTTTTTCTCCTTGAATTGCCAATAGCATAAACTTGAAACTGCATGTGTTAAGACTGCATATGGTGGGATCTTACTATAATTCAAAGAAATACATTCAATTTTCAAAAGCATGACAGTTTATTGTATATGACTGATTGAGAGATTTATGCAAATAACTGCATGAAAAATACTAATGTGTATGATGATTAATGAAGAAATACTGTTCAATAGTTTTTCTGTAATAGAAATCTTTAAAAAAATTCAAATTCTTTCTTATATCTTACATTAGCATACCGTGTTTCCCCGAAAATAAGACAGTGTCTTATATTAATTTTTGCTCTGAAAGATGCACTAGGTCTTATTTTCAGGGAATGTCTTATTTTTCCATGAAGAATTCACATTTATTTTTGAACAAAAAAATTCCCAAGTTGAACTTAGACGAGAGTGATGTATAACTGGTTGTGTCGAACTGAACTTAAATAAAACCGAAGTCAAGAACTGAAATGAACTTATAAAGTTCCCTGCTGGAGTGGACTTCCCACTCACGCTTCAACTTAACCTTTTTATAGCATTGACATCGGGCTCGATGACCAATTAGTGCTTACTGAACCATAGCACCATGCAAATGTCATGTGGCGTGATTCCCAGCCGACCAATTAACAATCACCAGCCGTAATGTTATGCAAATCTGTGATTCCCAAGCCAAAGTCTTATGCAAATCATGCCGTGTGGCATGATTGTCTGCTGACCAATCAGTGGCTGTACTTTCAAAAAGCCAACGGAACTTTCAACCATCTGTCGATAACCGTTACAAGAAATAAAAAACTTTGTTAGGTCTTACTTTCAGGGGAGGCCTTATATTTAGCAACTCAGCAAAACTCTGCTAGGTCTATTTTCAGAGGATGTCTTATTTTCGGGGAAACATGGTAGAATATTATCAGGAGAAAATGTCATAAAGTGAATGTTTTTTATTATTACTACTTAGTATGTAGTTTAATAATTTAAAATATCCAACTGGTTTTAAACACTATTGAAAAAAATTGATGCATCTTAAAGCTGCCATGCAATATTAATCAAATTCTGTAAATGAAATAGTATTGAAAAAAAATTTTATTACATCACAGCACAAGGCTACATTATTGAAAAACAGTATCATTAGAAATGTTGCACATTAGTAAGTTGTAAAGCCATCTCCAACACTAATCAATTTGCATTACTTGCCAGACTGAGTTTGCCATTTTCTGGTTTGTAACATTTGGGATGAAAATTTTCTTTAATAGTGTATCCTTGTGCTGTAATGTTGTAAGAAAGTTTTTATCTTTCCACTACCATTCTATATGAAGAATATAGTTAATAATGCACACTAGCTTTAAGGTATGTCAATTTTAAAAATAAATTAAAATGTTTTCTGAAGTCATGTTTATATTATTAAAAATAAAATATATCTTTCTACTCACTCTAACTTCACATCCAGGAAAGCCAGCTCTCAATTGTTCCTCTGTTGGAAGTAGTGATGGAATGAGTAGTGTTCGATTATCCCATGTAAGAGCTACTTCAAATTTATTTAATAAGTACAGAATATAATTTTGAGCATCTGTTGGAGCACACTGAGATGATTTGAATACATGTTTCAAATCTTCAATTTTCATAATTCCTTAATTTAAAAAAAATCAATTATAACAAAACTTTTCTTGTAATAAAATTTTAAGCTTTAAAATAATACACTAACCATTTCTTGCAAATGGATTAATTTCACGAATTGTTACAACATGAGCCAACATATCACATAGCCACTGAGGATCAAGAAAATATAGGTCTTTTAAAGTAGCATCTTCATAATGAAGTAACACTCCTGAAAGAATTACACATTGTTTATTAATGTTAAATAAAAGTTATTTTTCTTAATTTATTGAAAATTTTTAGAACATTAAATTTAGTATAGCATTAAAAAAAAATCTATCCAAATTACTTATAAAATTTATTTTCATCTGTCAAATATAAATAATTAAATATAAGTAAGTAATCAATCAATTATAAATGGTAACTAATTATCCACATTAGATAAAATATTATTACATCAGTATTTAAGGTATAAATTTCATTAATTCCATCATAAATTCTTATGTATGTATTATATTATTTAGTTATAAATTCTGATACATTTTTTTAAAAGTACACACCAAGAAATGAATATTTTTTAAATCAATGAACATTTCTGAAGCTATTTCAAGCTTCCTGTTTTATACAGACATATAAGTTTTTAAATAAATAGTACTAGGAGGGCATTTAAGACAAGCATTAAGGCATATAAACAAAATATATTTATAAAACAAAAACATGATGTTTTATCTGAGATAACACTTGATAAATCTATTGAAGTACTACAGAAGGATAGTACATTAATGATACACAAATCAAAGTCTACAAGAGTTGCAAAATTTATAGCATATTGAAAAACTTGGGTTTCAAACTTAATTCGTTCCTAAAAGTTGTTCATTCTAAAACTAAAACAAATTTTCCCATAAGAAATAATGTAAAATGAATTAATCCATTCTGGACTCCCAAAACAAAACATTTTTTTACCATTTTAGCTGTATTTTATGCATAAAAACACCTAAAAAGGCAATATAATAATATATATATAATATTACTTTATCTATATCTATACCTACATTTATTTTATTATTGCAAAAATTATAACCAAGACGGACAAGTAGCCTACTTTAGCCACACTTTCCAAAATATTGTGTTTCAATTGATTTGATTTCAATTAATTTATTTATTTTAATTTTACTTTTATTTANGCATGAAATATAACCAATTCTAACTAAATTCTTAAATGCCATTTATATTATATAAATGTCAATTACTAATTAATTTCATTTAAATTCAACAGTGGTGTGTATCAAAAAACAGAAATAGTATCTTTCCCACAAGTGCATTGAAATATAATTTAAATAACAATGTCATCGATGATTCGTATCATGACATGAGGTAATCTCAGTGCCACTAATTTCTGAATCAATAGTCCTGTCACTGATTGGTTGGGCTGTCGACTTTCTTTAACACAGAAAGTATAGAAAGTTGACCATGATGGATGGTTCTGCCGAGTAGCTTATTTGGCAACTGAGTTATCTTATGGCAACTGGGGGCAAAAATGAGTTAAAAATTTTGTTCATAAACCAAATTGTTCGAAAGACAAGGCATTCAAAACCCAAGGTTTGACTGTATTATTAAAGGAAAATACCTTATTAGGCTCACTAATCTAAGCAGTATTGGCATGTTATTCCATATAAAGAAGAAAGAGCTGCTTTTAATTAAGAAATGGTTACATGTGTTAAAGACTGTATATTTATTTCTATAATGATATGATTTAAATTTCGACATACAACATAGGCTACATTTTACTGCGAGAAAATTTCTTACTCCCACGAGAAAATTTGATATAATGTAGGCAAAGCTGTGGGTAGACAGCTAGTAATAAATAAAATAATTTTTTTTTTTACATTTATTACCTTTAAAATACAATTCTAATAATAACGAAAACAACATAAGGTTATTTAATTTTAATGCGACAAATGTCACGATTTTCTTTGCACAACTTGTAAAATCTGGTTGCTTTTTGGTCAACTTCAGTCTTGAGTCATCTTCGAGTTGAAGTCGGTGACAATGTTTAGTTCTCATGTTTGTCATGGCCAAAAATTCGCTCTCGCAGAGATATGTTGTGCAAAATGGTAGTAAATATTTTATTGCCGCTTCGCTGACATGATAAATTCTAGCCTGATTTAAAAGCAAGATGTCGCAACTGATTATTAAACTCAGTGAAGTCTCGCTATATTCTGCGAGAAGTCACGTTGTCGCGTGCAAGAAATAACAGTGACAAAAATTTTCAAAATTAATTTTGTGAAAACAAATTGTGTTAATTGTACAATTTTTGTTTCTTGAGTAAGAATTTCATTTAGGTATTGTCACAAATGCATATTTTTTATGAAATTTCGAGAATATTTTTAGTTATAAATAAATGAATTTGTGCATTTGACATCATGTAAATTGCCAAATTTTTGATGGTCCACCCATTATTTTTTTGATTGCTTCATCTCATGCATTTAAATTTTAAATTGACCAATTTTAGATTGCTGCGCATACCCCTGGGAGTATGCATACTACTAATTGGGAACCATGGCTCTAGATAATTCACCCTTCACTTTAATATCAAGCAAACAGGAAGCAGTTTATGTTACAGACAGAGCTACAGAGGAAAATCAAATTTTCATTGCTAAGAAGAGCTTCATTATTTCTTTAAATAACGTTTATATAAAATTTATATATTATTTATTTCATTATAGAATTGAAAATTGTCCTGCTAAGNAAGGTGTTCCGAAAACGTTTGTGTGTTAATATTTTACGATTTTGCATCGGTTACAGGCTTAAGTAAGTCGTAAGTTTGTTTATACAACCCGGTGTGCTTGTAGGAGTTATTTATGGACCAGCTCAAAGTCACTTTACACAGATGGTCACATTAGCAGGTTTCACTGTATGTAGAAACATTCTTAAAGTTGAAACTAATGCTTTTATAAAGTAAATAAGTAAATAATTATTTTTTACTTATTACAAACATTTATAAAAGGCTCACATCCACAGGTTACAATTAATCTAATTAAATGCTTAGTTAGATGATCTGAACAATAAGTAAGCATATTAGTATCCAGAAATTTTAATTGACCTTTAAATTAAATTTATAGAAGCAATCACATTTTTGTCTAAAATAATTCTATAAAATTATACTTACTTATATTGTTCTGCTCTTAATACAGGATCTTTTCCCTGTAAATGTCTTTCAACAGATAAATTTCCAACTACATCTTCTAAAGCTAGATAAGTAGCTGGAATTCTTTGTTCCAAAAGTCGTTCTTTACTTCCTAAAATAAAATATTATAAAAACCTTACAACATATTACATTATTTTTTAATTAATTTAATAAATTTTTATGAAAATTTATAAAATTTACCAGGGCATTTTAAATCAAATACTGTGTCGTAGATCAGATTGCAGAGTAATTTAACATTATGACGAGTCTTACAACTGACTTCAATTGTATCTAGCACTCTTGGCAAACCATATTTATCTGCATCAACTACATTGATAAATTTTTCTCTTATAAGTTGTTGTAATTCTTCAGAATATGAAGGAGGACAACGTTCTTTTACAAGATCATAATGGGTTCCCACAATAAGAACTGGAGCATTAGGTGCACGAGCCTGTAATCATTTTAAATCTGATGTTAATTTTATTGAAAAACTTTATAAAATTAAAATATCACAGAATTTTTAGCTGTTTTGTTTAACCACTCTGATAAACTACTCCACACTTAAGTGGCAAATATCGTCTCCTCCTCATTTTGTATGATTTGAAAAATCAGTTAGATCAATTATGGGTTTAGCCAGATCCACAATTGTGGGTCTGGCTAACAAGGTGGTAAGGGATGAAGCTTGATTTATCTGGGATAGATTGCCCAAGAAAAATTTGAGGCAGCCTGCCCAGATTTGATCCTGGACCATCTGAGCAGTTGGCTGACATTTTAACTAACTCGGCCATCTGCTGTCAAGAATTAAAATTAATAGCTTATTAATCAATAATAATAAATTATTAAAAGGACTATCATTTAAGTTATCTTCTGAATCATTCATTATATTATCATTACATTCAGCATATATTTTCAAGATATTTTTACTTATAAATTATATTAGTTCTATCACTTTCAATTATACACAATATTCAGAATAAGAAATAAAAAGAAAATTGTACTGAAGAATAAATAAAATTCAATGAACATAATAAAAGAATATATAAAAAAAAATCAATTCAANATTATTATTACTATTATTGAAATTTTTTATTATTATAAACTTATTTTCATAATAAAAACTTAAAAACCAGAAATTGTATTATAAATATATAACGTATGATTAAGTACAATCATCAGAATAAAAACTTATATTATTTTTCATACATTTGATTAATAATTAAATTTAATAACTCTAAAAATTACATTTTGTTCTTTCTTATTTTGAAATAAGATGTTACTTTCAGCAAAAAGCATTAATCAAAATTACTAAATTTTTCAGTATATCAAAATGCTAATTAATAAAATTGAGTATCTTGAAAATTTGAATTTTTAAAATAAGACTTGAGCATTTTATAGAATTTTCATTGTAATAATCAGGTAGCATATAATTTAAATAAAAAAATTAACAGATCCTCATTTTATACATTCTTAACACATTCATTGCTGGTGATGCCTTGGAGTGGTCTACACTAAAATATTGCAAGTGCCAACCATTCTCATGAACATCATAAAAGTTTGCTGGTTTTTATGCTTGCAAAACTTGTTTATTATTTGTTTTAAGAAAAAAGTTTTTATTTATTGTTTATTTGTACACTTCTGAGAAAATATATCCATTGGTTTTGTATTATTATTCTATATAGCATGTTTTTACTGATATAATAATTCTTTCCAACATATTATGCAGAATTTTTTAAAGCTAGGAACATTTCTTCATAAAAGGGTAGTGAATGTGTTACAATATTTTTACGTCTTCATTAAGCACCTTATATTTTAATTTTCTTACCAATATTTTAAAATGGAGACAGAAATAAATGTTTTTACATATAATTTTTTATACTAAGTTAATAGTCACACATTATTCAATTCTTCCTTTACTTTCTCTCTTCTTTCCAAATTGGAAACATCTAGGTTCATAGTTTAAGACATGATAATCTCCTTATATTTACAATTTTAATTTAAATAATTAAATAAAAAAACTGACATTGAATTGTATTTTTCTAATAGCATTAGGAAGAAGTGTCTGAAATGATATTATTTTTTTGTAATAACCAGATTTATTATATTTATCAAAAAACTAAAATATATTTGAATTTATGACTTATTAATAATTATATATAATGTACAGGAATAAATTAAATATATAACAACACTTTATTAATTCTTACACTTTGTCTGAAGCTTGCATCATATTCAAAACAATTTTAAGTATGTTACCAAACTCTGTCCCTAACCAGAGATTTTGCAAGTCCAACATTCCAATTTGAATACCGCACCCACTAGTGTTATGGAAAAAATCCCGAGAGATCCATTATAAATACACATTTAGCTATATATAACTTTATTTTAAAACTTTACTGATGTTTTATAGACCAGATAATTCTACAGTAGTTTAAAATGTTTTTCAGGTCTAACAAAGTGAAATACCAGCAGAGAATTCCATTAACATTATATACATTCATTCATTGAAAGATGGTAAAGACCTGAGAGACTATAATGATCACACCAACCAACAGAATGCTTCTGTTGGTTGGTGTGACCATTACATGAATTCTGTTTCATTTATTGAATTACTGTTCAGAAAATGAAACATGAGACTTATTACATTTATTAATTAAAAATATTAATTACAATTATTATTATAATTAATAGTAATTTGTACAATGTTGTTTGCAGCACTGTTTTAACATCAGTAATGTAAAAAAAATGCATTACAATAGTTTAAATTGCAGGCAAGAAAATAACGATTAAAATGTTTAACATACTGGTTAAGACTGATAATGATAATTGATAATGATTATGCAATGTCAGCCACACATTGAGGTTGATAATACAAAAATGCACCTTAAAAATATCTATTTGTGTGAATAAAACAATAACTATTAACTAATAACTAGCAATTTTACACATTTATCGAGAAATTTGTAAACAAATTCGACAGCAAAACAATTCGGAAAGAATTAGAGCAGAGGTTACAATTAACATAACAATCCAATGGGAAAATTAACTCATAAGTGTCAACTTGGCACCATAACCGTAAGCATTGGATGAACATGTGACACTTTTTCTCATGACAAGGGGATAAAAGAGAAAGTCACTGGAAGCTCAAGGGAGTAATTAATCAGGATGTCAATCGGTAGTTGTGTGCATTTCATCTCTCGAACCTCCATAACCCAGACTGGATCCAAGAAGAGGAGAAGACACCAGTTGGAAACCCATCCATGACATCAACCCGTCCATATGAATGAAGTTCTCCACATCGACTCTCCAATACACCTGAGAGGTATTTGAAAAGGGGGCTGAACTTGTAAACTCTCTCTCCGCATAAAGTGCATTAGAATAGGGAAATTAGGTTAAGCATACATTCATAAGAATTTATTGTTCGCATTCGTAACCACATTTATTCACTTCAGTTTGTAACCGCATTTATCTGTTTATAGATCTGTATCTTCTAGATTTAGTTTATAATAAATTTTATATTTTGTTATGTTAAAACCTGTCTTTTGTTTGTCCACAGACCCCTGCCGACCTACCAATGCACTTCCTACTCGAATTGCCCTCCTAGCCATCCTAGCCATCTAACGACCTCGAGATTGGGTTTTACCAGCCCGTGCAGATTAATTAACTTCTGACCCCCTGTTTATCTCACAACTATAACTATTTTTCTTCAATTTTAACTAAATAAAATCAAGGAAAAATTCAAGTTCTATCTCTAGATGCTGATTTATGATACTGCATTATGTTCTTTTTAAATTTTTGAAGGAAATAAAAGTGAGTAAATAAATTAGATAAATAAGATGCATTTATTATATTATATGAAAAAATGGTATACTGAAATCTCTTTATCTTTTTATAAAATTTATGAAAATATGAATAAGTTAGAAAATAGCACCTATAGCTTTGTTCTTGATTATTGGATTGCAATTTGAAAAAAATTTAGACCTATAAATTCCCAATGTCATCTGTCAGTCTGTCCTTAATCTCAAGAATGGTGTTAGATGAAAATCAAGACCATCTAGACGATATATGAAAAGTATAGGGCAAAATTAACCATAGGCCCTGATTAACCATATACAAACTTCTGGTTTACATAAGAAGTCATGTTATTTCAATTCTAATTTTTCCCCTAAAAAGCATTAGGTAGATAACCATCAGGACTCCAATGACTCTATTGCTAACAGGAAAAGTATGATGTACAGGGACAAAACACTACTAATTTGAGGTGAAAAGCATCTCGGCATTGTGACAATGTTGCAATAAAATAATTGCTCATTATTAAAAATAATTATTTTTATATATCATATTTATAAAAAGTTTTTGGCACAAAGGCATGTGAAATTTCTTATAGAGAAACTTAGTAATAAATTAATAAAAAAATATTAGAATAAATAATTAATGAAAAAGTGTAATTTTCATTAATTATTTATTTTAACTTTAAAAATTCATTACCTGTCCTCCAAAATCCCAGGTTCTGAAAATAACTGGTCCATAGCTTGATTGTCCTCTAACTTTCTTTTCATATACCCAATCACCAACGTCTACTCCTACAGTTGACATGCTGATTCCTTTAGACGTTTTCTGATTTATATTTTTATTTCCCATTCTTTTTGCCCAATGCTAAAATACATTGAAGATATTAGAAACTTTCAGATATGATAAAATTATTAAAATAATTAGGTAATTCAAGTTCAAATTTAATTTAAGCCATTCAATTTAAAATAATTTACTTGTATTATAGAAATTAAAATATTTTTATTTTAAACCTTAAAAAATGCAGAAGAATGGAACGAAAGATTAATGAAAATTTTATATAAAAAAATGAATTTTTATCCAATAAAAGGTGTAAGAAGTTTTATAGAAACTATTAAAATATATATCTAACCTCTGGTGGTTTTTTACGATAAGTCCCCGTTCCCTCTTGTCGAAGTTGATCGAGCAATGAAGTTTTTCCTATTCCTTCAACACCAACAATCATTAATTTCATTCTTGCATATGGCTTAGCACTGAAATTAAGACTTAAAATTTTTATTGAGTATTTCAAAATAAAAATGATGATAAAAATAAACATTATTTTTTTAATAAAAAAATATTGTTAATATTTTATATGTCAACATATAAATTAACTTTTCAAGATTTTCAGCTTAAAATTCTGGCTTAGACCTACACTTCCTTTATAAGTTGACTCTCAAACATATAGTATATGAAATAGCACATGGTAGCTTATTACAAAAGCCTATAATACAGCCATGACATTTTCATCATGACACTAATCAAAATAGCTTTAAATAAATTATATTTAAAAGTAAATAGGTCAGAAAAAACTGCTAAAAATCTGCAGTAAGTTATCTTCTTGGTAAAAATGCTATTATACATCACATATAATGGTATAAAAATATTTGACTCTTGACACATTACATCCTGAAGAAATACTAATTTAATTTTAACATTTGTATTTGTATAAAGTGAGATATGATAATTAACCTTGAAAAAAAAAAATCAGACATAATTAATAATTTTGTAGAAATGTTGTGACAACCATACATTATTAAATTTTATAGTGCTATTCAATTATTAAATATCAAAAATAATTCTTTGTTGTAGTCATATATCTGTATTATTTTGAAAATATCTATACAATAATTTATTTGAATAATTAATGAAATACAAAGAAATATTTTCAGATATTTCTTTGCATCTTCTGGAGCTAAAGAGCATGAAATGTAATCAGAAACAATGATTCTGAATAGCTAATTTAAAATTCCATCAATGGTTATAGTGTAAAAAAACTGTGAAAATATAATGCAATATTTAAATTAAATTTCCCAAAAGAAACAAGCTTGTTTTCATAAACCAGCAGAAAAATGTTCATCCTATACATTAAATTTTGTGCTGGTTTATGAAAACAAGGCTGTTTCTTTTGGAAAATTTCAAGTGCCTAATTCAAAATTATAAAACTTGTATATATATTTTATGTTCTGTTGTAGAATGTATGTAACTATTCTAGTCTAATATTATCCTTGAAGACAGGATAGAAACTCTTCTAAATATGTTTAGAAATTAGTTAAAATCTAGCTTCTTTGTGTATTTGTTATTCAAAATCATTTTCCTGATTACATTTTTGCTGTTTATTAATAATTCCTGAGAATAAGCACAAAGATTTGAAAGTGTTCTAGATTTTTGTATTTCATTAATTACTCCAATAAAACAATTATATGGATAGATAGCTTTTTAAATTATGAATTGGAATTATTATTATTATTACTGCATCATTACTCAATATAAAACAATATATACTAACTCTTCTAGAATGGACTTCAAATATCCAATTACATCCATTGTTTTATATTTTTTGCTATCAATCATGCTCTTTAATGGCTCATTTAAATTACAACATCTTGTGTTCAAATTCCAAAGTTTAGTTAATAAACCCATTTCAGGAGGCAAATAGCATATATCTGTATTTCCACTAATATTTAGTACGGATAAATTAGTCAATTCTGAAATGGATGCAGGAACTTCCTTGATATAATTGTTACTTATATCCAACATTGATAATGCAGGATAAAGTAGTTTACTTCGACTAGAACAACTTTCCTAAAAATAAATATATACAATTTTAATACAATTATTTAAACATTTTATTTGAGAAATACAATTTTGCTTAAGAAAATACATTTTATCAGTGAATTTTATTCACTAATGCTAAGTGATCAAATGGAAAGAAAACTGAACAGAACTAACTTGAGGAGTGTAGCAGCCAAATAATTGTGATCTTAGCATCCCATCTGGAAATCCAGGTGGTGCTGGCATGAGGATATAAAAACGTGCAGTCCATCATTACTTTCCCCCCTCTTCTTGGCTACTCTCCACATGATGAGTGGATGTACCTACACATGATCTTCTAACCTACCAACCTTTACTTGTAAAATGAATTTTTATATATTGTTGTAAATAAATTTACATGGTGATGTATATGGCTTCAAGTATTTATATATTTCCAACAAACACTATAATTACGTGGACTGATGAAATGCCACAAGTTTACTGATATCTGACTGACTCATCCTTCACCATCAATTTCCAAGTAGAGTGATAACTCATAGCTAATTATTGTTACGTTTTGCAATAACTGGAAATACCTTTTGGTACAGAACAAAGAATTTTTATAAATAAAAGTTATTTATGTAACTTTTCTCTGTAAAATTACGTAAATTAAAAGTTATCAAATATTAAGACAACAATTAATGCAAAAATATTCCAAATATTTTTGTGCCTACAAACATTTATGTCCACAAACTTTTTAGTAAGTGGTAGCTTTGGCTTTGTATAACAAAAAAAAAAAAAATGTTATAAACAGAATTTATTTGAGGAAAAACTTCAAGACAATCAGATATGTTCAGAAAAAATCCAATGAGATCTGTAAGACTACTGAAATTCACAATACTGGATTATCTTATGGTTCTGTTCAAATTCATTATCTGCTACGAAAAAAAAAAAAAAATCAANGAATGGCATTATCTTACTATTGTTATACATGATTAAAAAAGAAAAAAAGGTTATTGTCCTTACCATTAAATAATTGAAGATATGGTATAACTAAACGAGGAACAAATTTACGTCATAGAAACCCAAACAAAGCGCGAAAAGTCAGTTTACATTCTCAATTTCATTAAATTCAATGGTGTTGTAACGTTTAAATGTGTTTGTTTGTTAAATTAAATAACGTATTTTAAAAATACAAATGTATTTAAGGTTAGAAGATAATTTCCCTTATAAAAAAAAGTCGAAAAAACGCTTAATTATTTAAAAATATAAATACAAGTTATCCATCTGTCAGTTATAAATCTCATTTAAGAAAATGTAAGGTGACCTTTGCTGTAACGTTGATCCTCGTTACTAAATACTGACCTTGAAAACATCATTTAATGAAGGGAATCTCCGCTTCAGCCTTTCTTTCATCGTAGGATTGATTTAATAGTTACGCAAAGATAATTATTTGTAAAAAAAATATAGGCCTATATACATATTTTAATTTATTAGAATGCTTTCTCTCAAGACACATTCTTATATATATATATATATCATTATACTTGAATAACATACAGAAGTCATTTAATTATAAAAAGAATTAAATAAAATTTTAATGTGACCAAGGAAAGGTTATAAATGCTGAAGCCATTATCTACAAATACAATCAAACTCCATTTATCCAGATAAAATGGGACTGGACCCAATCTGGATTAACAAAAATCCAGATAAATGAAAATTATCTGGGCAATTTAAAGATTTCCTGTGTTTTGACAGGAATCATTTTTGCTGTTTGGTGGTATTGTGACTGATTTCTGATGAATTGCATAGTAAACTGTACTGTTTATGTCACTGTAATAATTAATAATGAAATATTTAGTACCCAATGTTGTGTATTATAACTCAGTACAATTAACAGACTTAATTGAAGATATGCATTACATAATTTGGGGGTGGGTACGTGCAGCATATTATGGAACGTTAAGAAAAAGTCATAATTAATGGACAATCCCATATATTGATTCTAAAAATTCTCATAATTATTTAACTAACAAAAACAAATACAGTCCACATCAAAACATAAAAGGAATTTAATACAGATTATTATGTATATACTAGTGACATAATTATACTGTGTGCTTGCTAGTGATATAAGAAAAAAAATAACAGAAAATTATTTTGAGGATGATAATGTTGAATAAATTTCATTTCTATTATTTGTATAGTCTGTTTGTCCAGTCCTAGAAATTTTTAATTAAACTCTTTTAGATATCAACTATTAAAATATGTTAGTTACATAAAAAGTTAAAAATATAAATTAATACTGATAATTCATCCAACATAAAAACTATAAATTAGAAAAAAAATGAAGAGAAAACTAAAAGAAATAGGACTTGAGATCAAAACTGAGATCAGAACTGATTTATAACTATAGATAAAATTGTAATTTTGATACATAATTTATGAATTCAATACTTATACATTTTCAAAAGATTTGCTTAATTAAATGTCGAATTAGACTTTTAAATGAACAATCAATAATGTTTTGATGTAACTTTAAACTGCTAAGAAAATCATCAAAATTATAATTTTCTCAATATCTTATAAAATTACTCTATAAAGTTTATAATTTTTTTCAAATTCAGCAATTTTGTTAGTATTTTCAACTTTTTCAAATAAAATATTTAATCACTCTTACTCTACTTGTTGTTGAAACAGTGTCAGCTTCCTGAATTTTACTTTCATCTTCATCACCAATATCTTCCTCAATGATTAGCACTAGTCGATCCAACTGATTGTCGGCAAGAATAAATGTACGAAGATTGTCTAACTTTATATGCCTTCGATGTGCACAAGGTGTACTAAGTAATGATTTCATTGAACCCCAAGATGGAAGATTTGAACTTGGTTTCTTTGCTAAGTTTAAAAAAATATATATGAACAATTTAAAACAAAAATTTTTAGTATCTTAAAATTTATAATTTTTAATTTAAAATTATAAATTTATAATTTATAATTTTAAAACTTAAATATTAAAATACAATAAATCTTCACTATCTACAAGGATTATATCATTAAAAAATATTAAACTCTAATTTACAAATATAGTAAAACTTGTAAAATCTACAATGAGAATCTGTAAACATTCTGGATTAAACAAGTTTTCTATCTTAGGCAGGTTAGAATAAAAAAATGTTTACTGCTTCAAAGTGTAAAGATATAAATTTATAAGTTATACAGGTATCCCTTGATTAACATGGTTAATCAATCCCTCGATATTACTGCATATATCAAAGTCATTTTAATCAAATATGGTATCTACGTTAAGTAAAAACAGCTAGTAAAGCTGTGTTAATTAAAACTCTACTGTGTATGTAAAGGAATTGCTACACTTAATTTCACATGTTAATCAAATCCTGTGTTAAGCAAGGGACAACTGCATGTAGTTAGCAAATTTTAATCTAGACACATGATTTGCTATAGTTATTAAAACAAACTCAGAATAAAAGAAAATAATTCAGAAAATAAAATATACATTGAGTTAAAAATATAGTATATACACAAATGTATATATTCTCAATCAAAAAAGTAAAAGGATGTGCCAAGCACAAATGTTCTAAGTGAAACTTTTCAATGTTTTCTCACTGAATACATACATATTCAGTGAGTATACTTATATCTATAAGTATACTTATAGAAGCCATCATAAATTGTTTACTTGTTTGAATTCAAACTAAACACTCTTGAGTTTTCTCTGTTTTTTTAAAGTTATAATTAAATATAATTAAATATTCAACATTTCTAGTAATAAGTTTATGTTAAAGTATCTCAATGCATCAGGAAAACAGAGCAATCTTCTATTTGTTTTAAAATCAAAATAGACTTAGGACAAGAACAGATATTTTAATACAACATAAATGCAGACAAAACAGAAAACAAAAATTTTTTCTGAAGTTTCTGCAAAATCAAATAGAAAATCAAATAGATCAATTTTCTTCCTATCTTGATTTGAAAAAGGCAGATATTGTTTGCTGACATAAGTACAATTTAAATATATTGTAAAATTTAATATACATATTCAAAATCATTTAGTTTACCAGTTTTTTTTAATATGCTTCACTTCATCATTTGATATTTTGTTTTTCTCAATTGTATTAACAGTAGTTTGTTTATCAGCATGTCCCTGGGGCTAAATCATGTATATTATGTTTCCAAAACAATTTTTGAACTTAGTAATATCAATTATGATATTATTTAACCAAACTACTTCCTAAATGCTATCAAAATGTAAGCAGAATAAATATTGAAATATTTGTTTTTATTCCTAATGTTTTTGTATCAGGTTTTTGATTCAATATTTTTTTGAGTTTGCATTTTTCACAGGTTTAGACAGGTCTTGACAGAATATTTTATGAGAACACTGTGCAGTCACCTGCCATATATTTTTACATGTATATTTTAGTTATAATTTATACTTGTAAATGTCTAGAATGTACTGATTTCTTTTTCTGCCTTTCTCTTTCTCTAATAAACACAGCAGGAATAGAGGTGGAGATGTATACACTAAGGGTGCATATACTTTTTGTTTCAGTCTCTCCTCCTCTCTTGCATTTGTTACTTCAAGTTTTAAGTTAGTTTAAGATACTGTGAATGAGCAATCACTGAACACAAGTTTGTAACAAGATCATGAAATAAACCTTTGTTTCATACAATAATGACTTTTGTTTGGTTCTTTTGCTAGCTAGAAGAATAAAAATTCTCACATTTTATCATATAAAAATCATAAGACTTTTTCTAGTTTCAAAATCATAACTTGTATCTATTATCAATTTTAACATATTAAAATAATTATTAAGTAAATTCCAAAATTTCAGCTGATATTAATATAAAACTCATATAAATAAAAGTTTGTTACCAAGGATTTCTCCCACACCGGGTCATATAAAACAAAATATGTGTCGTCCTTAACCTATATCCAGCGTGAAAACTCCAAACAAAGATTGGCAAACGCTTTTGATGCCCCTCCTGGGCTCTTCTGCAGGCTAAATTTATTGTACTGGATTCTTAAATTGAATGTTTTTAAAAACATTCGATTTAAGGATATAGGTTAAGGACAACACATATTTTGTTTTAAAAGTTTGTTTTTAATTATTATTTGAAATGTGCTTAAAATATTTTTAAAAAATACATCAAAATTAAATACCTGCTGGAGATGATTTTGATCTCTGAGGACTACTTGTTTCCAAGTAATTGTAACATAATATTCCTGATGAATCTCCCGTCACTTCTGGATCTACACGATTTTGAGTTGGCCATGATACAATGTGATTATGAGATAAATCAAGATGTTTCAAACCAGCAGGATAACAAGTTACAGAGCCCATATCTACAAGTCTATTATAACTCATATTTAATCGTGACAAATTAACAGCAAAACAGGCTAATACGGGAGGTATAGTTTTATAAGCATTGTGTGATAAGTTTAATGATGTTAACTGACAGTATTGTTCTTTTTCCAAATCATCATTAAGAGATGCTTCGATTATCTAAAATATAAAAAGTAGCATTAATTACATACTGTAAATATAAGTAAATAAATAAATAAATATATACATATAATTTATAATAATAATAACTCTCCTGTTGTCACCACCTGGTCGTGGTGGGAGAGCCCANAATTAACCTTGAAAAAAAAAAATCAGACATAATTAATAATTTTGTAGAAATGTTGTGACAACCATACATTATTAAATTTTATAGTGCTATTCAATTATTAAATATCAAAAATAATTCTTTGTTGTAGTCATATATCTGTATTATTTTGAAAATATCTATACAATAATTTATTTGAATAATTAATGAAATACAAAGAAATATTTTCAGATATTTCTTTGCATCTTCTGGAGCTAAAGAGCATGAAATGTAATCAGAAACAATGATTCTGAATAGCTAATTTAAAATTCCATCAATGGTTATAGTGTAAAAAAACTGTGAAAATATAATGCAATATTTAAATTAAATTTCCCAAAAGAAACAAGCTTGTTTTCATAAACCAGCAGAAAAATGTTCATCCTATACATTAAATTTTGTGCTGGTTTATGAAAACAAGGCTGTTTCTTTTGGAAAATTTCAAGTGCCTAATTCAAAATTATAAAACTTGTATATATATTTTATGTTCTGTTGTAGAATGTATGTAACTATTCTAGTCTAATATTATCCTTGAAGACAGGATAGAAACTCTTCTAAATATGTTTAGAAATTAGTTAAAATCTAGCTTCTTTGTGTATTTGTTATTCAAAATCATTTTCCTGATTACATTTTTGCTGTTTATTAATAATTCCTGAGAATAAGCACAAAGATTTGAAAGTGTTCTAGATTTTTGTATTTCATTAATTACTCCAATAAAACAATTATATGGATAGATAGCTTTTTAAATTATGAATTGGAATTATTATTATTATTACTGCATCATTACTCAATATAAAACAATATATACTAACTCTTCTAGAATGGACTTCAAATATCCAATTACATCCATTGTTTTATATTTTTTGCTATCAATCATGCTCTTTAATGGCTCATTTAAATTACAACATCTTGTGTTCAAATTCCAAAGTTTAGTTAATAAACCCATTTCAGGAGGCAAATAGCATATATCTGTATTTCCACTAATATTTAGTACGGATAAATTAGTCAATTCTGAAATGGATGCAGGAACTTCCTTGATATAATTGTTACTTATATCCAACATTGATAATGCAGGATAAAGTAGTTTACTTCGACTAGAACAACTTTCCTAAAAATAAATATATACAATTTTAATACAATTATTTAAACATTTTATTTGAGAAATACAATTTTGCTTAAGAAAATACATTTTATCAGTGAATTTTATTCACTAATGCTAAGTGATCAAATGGAAAGAAAACTGAACAGAACTAACTTGAGGAGTGTAGCAGCCAAATAATTGTGATCTTAGCATCCCATCTGGAAATCCAGGTGGTGCTGGCATGAGGATATAAAAACGTGCAGTCCATCATTACTTTCCCCCCTCTTCTTGGCTACTCTCCACATGATGAGTGGATGTACCTACACATGATCTTCTAACCTACCAACCTTTACTTGTAAAATGAATTTTTATATATTGTTGTAAATAAATTTACATGGTGATGTATATGGCTTCAAGTATTTATATATTTCCAACAAACACTATAATTACGTGGACTGATGAAATGCCACAAGTTTACTGATATCTGACTGACTCATCCTTCACCATCAATTTCCAAGTAGAGTGATAACTCATAGCTAATTATTGTTACGTTTTGCAATAACTGGAAATACCTTTTGGTACAGAACAAAGAATTTTTATAAATAAAAGTTATTTATGTAACTTTTCTCTGTAAAATTACGTAAATTAAAAGTTATCAAATATTAAGACAACAATTAATGCAAAAATATTCCAAATATTTTTGTGCCTACAAACATTTATGTCCACAAACTTTTTAGTAAGTGGTAGACTTTGGCTTTGTATAACAAAAAAAAAAAAAATGTTATAAACAGAATTTATTTGAGGAAAAACTTCAAGACAATCAGATATGTTCAGAAAAAATCCAATGAGATCTGTAAGACTACTGAAATTCACAATACTGGATTATCTTATGGTTCTGTTCAAATTCATTATCTGCTACGAAAAAAAAAAAAAAAATCAAATTTCAGCTTTATAAAGTAAGAATTGTCCTTGAACTTGTTATTTATTGGGTTCCAATTTTCAAATTTCAGACTTATACATTCCCACTGTCATCCATCTGTCTGTCTTTTGTTAATCTCAAGAACATTGATGGCTGGATGGCTGAGTAGTCAAAATGGCAGTCTATCACTCAGGGAGACTGGGACCAAAACTGGACAAGTTGAAAAAATCGTAGGAATTTTTCAGGTTGTGGTCTGTCTAGATATGTCAGGCCTTGTCCCCTCATCACCCAACTGCCCCATTGTGGGCTGGAAGAACCCATAATGGGCTTGCTAAAAGAAGCTCTTTTAGTGCCCAAAGGGCAGAAAGAGTTAAAAAAATATATAATAAATCTCAAGAACAGAGTTAGATAGATAAAAATTGAGACCATATATGGAAAGCTTAGGGCTGGAGGCCCCAATTAACTATATACAAACTTCCAGTCTAGATTGAAAGTTATGTTACTTCAATTCAAAATTTTCTTGACAACAGAGTTAGATAGCTGACTGGCATAACTTGATTGTTATCAGGAGAAGTATGACATACAGAGGCAAGGCACCAGTAAAACTGAGACCAAATATGGAAAGCATAGGGACTGACAACCTTGATTAAATATAGACAAACTTCAGTCTGAATCAGAAGTAACATGATTTTTCTTAAAATAAAAAGTTGATAAAAAATTGAACCACCACTTTGTGACAATGTCACAATAAATAATTGCTAATTGAGTTTAAATGCTATCCAAGTCCATAGTAAATAAATGTTTAAGTTTTACATCTTTCTTGCAATTTGTAGCAAGATAGCATCAAGCACAGCCAACACACAGTATCAACAAATTTCTAGTTCTACTTTACACAAGTCTTATTTTCATTTGACCACCTTGTATAAATTATATATTATAATAATTATGACTAAGATCATATTTCTATTATAAACTATTATAACAAATATATTTTAACTTATAGTTTATAAAATAAAATAAAATAAAATAAAATAATTCAATTCATATTGGAAAGTATTAAAAATATGTCTTGAAATATATTTGTAAAATATATTCAAGTATATTTATACTTGAATATATATATATATATATCATTATACTTGAATAACATACAGAAGTCATTTAATTATAAAAAGAATTAAATAAAATTTTAATGTGACCAAGGAAAGGTTATAAATGCTGAAGCCATTATCTACAAATACAATCAAACTCCATTTATCCAGATAAAATGGGACTGGACCCAATCTGGATTAACAAAAATCCAGATAAATGAAAATTATCTGGGCAATTTAAAGATTTCCTGTGTTTTGACAGGAATCATTTTTGCTGTTTGGTGGTATTGTGACTGATTTCTGATGAATTGCATAGTAAACTGTACTGTTTATGTCACTGTAATAATTAATAATGAAATATTTAGTACCCAATGTTGTGTATTATAACTCAGTACAATTAACAGACTTAATTGAAGATATGCATTACATAATTTGGGGGTGGGTACGTGCAGCATATTATGGAGCGTTAAGAAAAAGTCATAATTAATGGACAATCCCATATATTGATTCTAAAAATTCTCATAATTATTTAACTAACAAAAACAAATACAGTCCACATCAAAACATAAAAGGAATTTAATACAGATTATTATGTATATACTAGTGACATAATTATACTGTGTGCTTGCTAGTGATATAAGAAAAAAAATAACAGAAAATTATTTTGAGGATGATAATGTTGAATAAATTTCATTTCTATTATTTGTATAGTCTGTTTGTCCAGTCCTAGAAATTTTTAATTAAACTCTTTTAGATATCAACTATTAAAATATGTTAGTTACATAAAAAGTTAAAAATATAAATTAATACTGATAATTCATCCAACATAAAAACTATAAATTAGAAAAAAAATGAAGAGAAAACTAAAAGAAATAGGACTTGAGATCAAAACTGAGATCAGAACTGATTTATAACTATAGATAAAATTGTAATTTTGATACATAATTTATGAATTCAATACTTATACATTTTCAAAAGATTTGCTTAATTAAATGTCGAATTAGACTTTTAAATGAACAATCAATAATGTTTTGATGTAACTTTAAACTGCTAAGAAAATCATCAAAATTATAATTTTCTCAATATCTTATAAAATTACTCTATAAAGTTTATAATTTTTTTCAAATTCAGCAATTTTGTTAGTATTTTCAACTTTTTCAAATAAAATATTTAATCACTCTTACTCTACTTGTTGTTGAAACAGTGTCAGCTTCCTGAATTTTACTTTCATCTTCATCACCAATATCTTCCTCAATGATTAGCACTAGTCGATCCAACTGATTGTCGGCAAGAATAAATGTACGAAGATTGTCTAACTTTATATGCCTTCGATGTGCACAAGGTGTACTAAGTAATGATTTCATTGAACCCCAAGATGGAAGATTTGAACTTGGTTTCTTTGCTAAGTTTAAAAAAATATATATGAACAATTTAAAACAAAAATTTTTAGTATCTTAAAATTTATAATTTTTAATTTAAAATTATAAATTTATAATTTATAATTTTAAAACTTAAATATTAAAATACAATAAATCTTCACTATCTACAAGGATTATATCATTAAAAAATATTAAACTCTAATTTACAAATATAGTAAAACTTGTAAAATCTACAATGAGAATCTGTAAACATTCTGGATTAAACAAGTTTTCTATCTTAGGCAGGTTAGAATAAAAAAATGTTTACTGCTTCAAAGTGTAAAGATATAAATTTATAAGTTATACAGGTATCCCTTGATTAACATGGTTAATCAATCCCTCGATATTACTGCATATATCAAAGTCATTTTAATCAAATATGGTATCTACGTTAAGTAAAAACAGCTAGTAAAGCTGTGTTAATTAAAACTCTACTGTGTATGTAAAGGAATTGCTACACTTAATTTCACATGTTAATCAAATCCTGTGTTAAGCAAGGGACAACTGCATGTAGTTAGCAAATTTTAATCTAGACACATGATTTGCTATAGTTATTAAAACAAACTCAGAATAAAAGAAAATAATTCAGAAAATAAAATATACATTGAGTTAAAAATATAGTATATACACAAATGTATATATTCTCAATCAAAAAAGTAAAAGGATGTGCCAAGCACAAATGTTCTAAGTGAAACTTTTCAATGTTTTCTCACTGAATACATACATATTCAGTGAGTATACTTATATCTATAAGTATACTTATAGAAGCCATCATAAATTGTTTACTTGTTTGAATTCAAACTAAACACTCTTGAGTTTTCTCTGTTTTTTTAAAGTTATAATTAAATATAATTAAATATTCAACATTTCTAGTAATAAGTTTATGTTAAAGTATCTCAATGCATCAGGAAAACAGAGCAATCTTCTATTTGTTTTAAAATCAAAATAGACTTAGGACAAGAACAGATATTTTAATACAACATAAATGCAGACAAAACAGAAAACAAAAATTTTTTCTGAAGTTTCTGCAAAATCAAATAGAAAATCAAATAGATCAATTTTCTTCCTATCTTGATTTGAAAAAGGCAGATATTGTTTGCTGACATAAGTACAATTTAAATATATTGTAAAATTTAATATACATATTCAAAATCATTTAGTTTACCAGTTTTTTTTAATATGCTTCACTTCATCATTTGATATTTTGTTTTTCTCAATTGTATTAACAGTAGTTTGTTTATCAGCATGTCCCTGGGGCTAAATCATGTATATTATGTTTCCAAAACAATTTTTGAACTTAGTAATATCAATTATGATATTATTTAACCAAACTACTTCCTAAATGCTATCAAAATGTAAGCAGAATAAATATTGAAATATTTGTTTTTATTCCTAATGTTTTTGTATCAGGTTTTTGATTCAATATTTTTTTGAGTTTGCATTTTTCACAGGTTTAGACAGGTCTTGACAGAATATTTTATGAGAACACTGTGCAGTCACCTGCCATATATTTTTACATGTATATTTTAGTTATAATTTATACTTGTAAATGTCTAGAATGTACTGATTTCTTTTTCTGCCTTTCTCTTTCTCTAATAAACACAGCAGGAATAGAGGTGGAGATGTATACACTAAGGGTGCATATACTTTTTGTTTCAGTCTCTCCTCCTCTCTTGCATTTGTTACTTCAAGTTTTAAGTTAGTTTAAGATACTGTGAATGAGCAATCACTGAACACAAGTTTGTAACAAGATCATGAAATAAACCTTTGTTTCATACAATAATGACTTTTGTTTGGTTCTTTTGCTAGCTAGAAGAATAAAAATTCTCACATTTTATCATATAAAAATCATAAGACTTTTTCTAGTTTCAAAATCATAACTTGTATCTATTATCAATTTTAACATATTAAAATAATTATTAAGTAAATTCCAAAATTTCAGCTGATATTAATATAAAACTCATATAAATAAAAGTTTGTTACCAAGGATTTCTCCCACACCGGGTCATATAAAACAAAATATGTGTCGTCCTTAACCTATATCCAGCGTGAAAACTCCAAACAAAGATTGGCAAACGCTTTTGATGCCCCTCCTGGGCTCTTCTGCAGGCTAAATTTATTGTACTGGATTCTTAAATTGAATGTTTTTAAAAACATTCGATTTAAGGATATAGGTTAAGGACAACACATATTTTGTTTTAAAAGTTTGTTTTTAATTATTATTTGAAATGTGCTTAAAATATTTTTAAAAAATACATCAAAATTAAATACCTGCTGGAGATGATTTTGATCTCTGAGGACTACTTGTTTCCAAGTAATTGTAACATAATATTCCTGATGAATCTCCCGTCACTTCTGGATCTACACGATTTTGAGTTGGCCATGATACAATGTGATTATGAGATAAATCAAGATGTTTCAAACCAGCAGGATAACAAGTTACAGAGCCCATATCTACAAGTCTATTATAACTCATATTTAATCGTGACAAATTAACAGCAAAACAGGCTAATACGGGAGGTATAGTTTTATAAGCATTGTGTGATAAGTTTAATGATGTTAACTGACAGTATTGTTCTTTTTCCAAATCATCATTAAGAGATGCTTCGATTATCTAAAATATAAAAAGTAGCATTAATTACATACTGTAAATATAAGTAAATAAATAAATAAATATATACATATAATTTATAATAATAATAACTCTCCTGTTGTCACCACCTGGTCGTGGTGGGAGAGCCCAGTAATTTTACTGATCCATAGGGCAATGCAGGCTGGAGCACAAGCTCCTGGTAGGGACACCCATGCCAGTAAGATCTATGAGGAGAAATGAAGCTAAGAGTGACCACACCCACATTCTGTGGAGATATTTATCATGGTAGTAACCAGACCTAAGTATGATACCAGCTCAGACATCGCCTGGATTAACAAGGTCCATGTTTGTGGGTTAGGCAGAGGCTCACATTCAAAAAATAGGCCACAGTCTCCCTTGGTTACTGGTTTGTGAAAGCAGCACTGGCCCAAGCATAGCTACTGCAATGCCCTCAACAGATATGAGGAATCAACCTAGCCTTGGTGTTTCTATGGCAATGCATCCACAGACCACAAAGGCTGGAAAATCACAGCAACGGATGAAATGGACAATAGAAATGAATGAGTTTATCATTCATACTTACTACACCATCACAAGACTCGAAACAAACATGACAATTGAATACATGCCATATTGTTAGGAAATTCCTAAATACAGATACAGACACTGACACACTTATTTAATTTTAGTTTTTGGTTGCTATGCCTTGACTCTGGTCCAGCATAGTACACAGCCACCTGTGTGAACAGAGTATAACCCACTAAACTCAACATAATAATAATAATATTATATATATTTGAGCTGTTCAGAAGCCAAATTGATTGATTCCAAATTGATTGTTTCAATATGTTTGCAGTCATATAATTTGTTTAAATATGTTTAGTCACTGTATCATACACAATTATAAATATGTCTGTAAACATTCAAGGAGTAGTAATATGAGTTGAAAATACACTAGCACATAGCAATTAATCATTATATGATACCTTACAGTTTAAAAAAAATCAAATTCAATAATTAATTATGACTGTAAATGTAAAACATAGTGCTTATATGCTATAGTTCTCTATATATTCTATTTATGAATCTCAGTGATATAGAAATAATTCTGTAAAATTCTACAGTCACTGATCAGTTGGATCAGTAACTTGTATATGTTAAGAAGCTGAAGCCATCCTGAAACAGGATGAAAACCTTCCTTTCAGAAAAAATGTAAACAGTTGGCTACCTGAAAGTAAGCACTTTACACAGATAATAATATGGTGCCAGAAACATGAAGTAATATTTAGAAATAATTCATAAACACACTAAGATTGTCAAGACTGACTGATAGTACAAATAATGATTGTAAAATACACCTCATGCCAACATTCAAATAAAATAAAGTAATTAACACTTGAGTGTTGTGTCGTTACAAATTGAGACTTTTTAGATTTTAGATGTACTCACTAGCACTTTTGATAGCTTACAGCTACCATCCTCAGACGAAAAATTGAATACAATTATTTTTGAATTTTCGGCTTTTGATTGGACTTTTCAAATTGTCAAAGGCATGTGGGTGGAATACAGAATAAACTAAAATTAAAATTAAAATATTTTCGAAAATTATAAAAACATACTGCAAATGATGTAATATAAATAAAGATACTTAAAAAGCAATTAAGTGAGCAATTTGGTTGTGGTACAAATGAGAATGTAAAATCATAATTTAAATTGTTTGAATAATGTTATCCACAGTTGTGGGATTTCTAAGGTTGGTGTATTGCACAGTGTTACAGCAGATATATAGGTTCTCCCATATAAATAACTCTCTTCGATCATTACACTGTTTAAGTAATTTAGTATGTGCCCAAAGCAGTAGATATCTCTGGTCTAGTACCTTTTTAGATAACTCTGTTGCTGATCTATTGTTTCTAATATCCTCTTGATGTTCCCGGATGCGGGACTGTAGCATTCTGGTAGTAGTCCCTATGTAGATAATTTCCTCCTCTGGCAGTATATGTTTAAACAGAATTTTGTAGACCCCCAATTTTTCATTTAATGTGTGAGTATCTCTATCATTACATAACACTCTTCTTAGTGTTTGTTGTGGGGCTATAGGCAAAGTAAAACCATGCTTTCTAAAAAGACGTGCTATTTTTAGAGATATAGAACCCAAAAACAGTATTGGAAGTTTTACTATCTTTAGTTTTTCTTTGTTGCAGAGGAAAGACTGTGGCACAGTTATAGAGATAACAAAACCTGAAAGAAAAATAACCAGCATTGTGCACCACCCTATTAATAAGTTGTAATTCCTTGTCTATTAATGTCTGGATGGATAGAAGTAGGAGCACTCTCCGAATGAGAGATGTAATAGATGAATTTACAAAGTGTGAGGGTTGGAAAACAGTTGCAGGAATAATATGTGGCACAATGTTGTTTTTATGGTGTACAGAAAATAGCAGTTCAGGAGATCTAAGTATTTCCAGATCTAAAAAGGAAATTCTGATATTTTGTTCTTCTTCCACTGAAAAGTTGATGGATGGATATATAGAAGCTAACATTTGAATAAAGTCGTCTAATTAATATGCAGAGCCATCCCATGCAAGCAATATGTCATCTAAATATCATAAATACATGATTGGATAGTGGACAGCCAAAGGGGCATCAAAAATATGAGACTCTATATCCCTCATGGTAAACTCTGCTAAAATGGGTGAGAAGGGGAACTTACTGGCACTCCCTGAGTCTGTCTGTATATTTTGCCAATAATTGTTTTCTGTGATGAGAAAGAGAGCCTCTTGCAAATGTAACACATGTGATACTAGGTATCCAGAGCTAAGTAGCAATGCACTTACAAGTATGACAGCTTCAAAATGTGGCAGTGATGGATGTAAGGAAATTACATCAATTTTATACAAGCGGTATGAGCAAGTGGAAAGGTTCTTTAACTTAGCAAAGATGACTGATTTATCATCTAATGTGGCTGTGGTTACTAAGTCAGAGGGTGGAACTAAAGCTTTAATTTGTTCTACTAGCATTGTTTCTAGGAAGTATGTGGGGTAAGAGTATTTGTTAACCAATGGTCTTAAGGCCAAGCAGGTTTATGCGTCTTTGTCTTGAAGAACAATCTTGGGCAAGCAATGTTCATTGGCAGATTGAGAGGTCCTACAAAAGAAGCTACTATCCCTGGGAGTGTTATAACCTTACATGTCTTTCTTAGTATAGTCGCTGTCGGGTCCTCTTTTAGTATAACCAACTTGGATTGCTCAAGGAATTTGTTGGCTCTTGATAGGAAGTCCTGGTTTTTACATAGCACAAATCTTTTATCTTTATCTGCAACTAACAGATTTAAATGTAATCATCGTGATATTACTGGTGTAGAATTCAATAAATAAATAAGCAATTACCTATAACCAGCATTAATTCTCTTATAAACAAATGTTTTCTCCCATCTTAAAGACAAAAGAAAACGTTCATTTATAAGAGAATTAATGTTGGTTATAGCTAATTGCTTATTTATTTACAGTTTTAACGATTGCTTCCAATAAATAATTTTACCACCTGAGCAGTTTGTATGTTTGATTTCTTGATTTTCGAACATCACTGTGACGCTATCTGGTTATTGCAAACAGCTCCAATTTAGGTTGCAATTCTGGACAACAGGTGTTCATTATAGCCGCCATGGTGGGTAGAATGGAGTTGTGAATAATCAAACCTTGGAGTGGGTATATGTTTCAGCTCTCATAATAATATTTGATGAACATTTTCTGTACCTTTGCATTTGTGAAGTTGTATAGAACCTCTGTAGTTCTGATTTGTTTACAGTGGAATGTTTTCTGTAACCAATAAAATGTATTGGCCAATTACTTCCTGACTTCATGTGCTTTTTTTGTTAGCTATATTTCTTATTTTATCCAGTTGTTGGTACAAAGTTTCTGGATCACATGGCTTGACAAAAAAGAGATGGGCCAGGTAGATCTTTTCTTCTTCTTCTGCTATTGCTTTGCATCTGCTCTTAATTAATTTTGCTAGAAGACTTCATTGCATTCAAAGCAACAGGGTTTGAACATCTATTGGAAATGAGTCATACTTAAAAGTGATGCACTTGGGGATGAGTCCGTTCTTACAACACTTTAGTAAGAACCTGATAGTACAAAAGACTCCTGCTTTGAATGAGACATCTCTACACAGAAGGCTTTGTTTGCAGCAGTTTTCTTTGTTAACAGTCTTGGCAATTTTAGTGTGTTTATGAATTAGTTCTATATCACTGAGATTCATAAATAGAAAATATAGCATATAAGTATTATGTTTTATATTTACAATTATTGAATTTGATTAATATAATATATGTAAAGATCTTTAGTAAGTTATCTGGTAAAGTATCAGCACAATGCAGAGACAATTAAATAAGCTGGTATTATAGAATGCAACCACTTATAATCAGAGAGAGGAACTAGTAAACTTATAGCATATATGCCAGAGTGATATGAAAGTATAATATATTAATTTGGTACATAGAATTTATTACTGTTCCATGCTTTCTTGCCTAACCAACCTTGCTTTATTACAAAAATAACCTAAATTGTAAACATTGTATTTGATTTTTGTAACCATTATTCTCTAATACAAGAAAATCATTTTTCAATAAAAACTATTTTGCTCTGTTCACTTGAAGAACTGAAACAGAAAAATATCCCCATTCCTATCTTATCTGACTTATCATTGTTACCAGATTAACTTAAATTTGAGACTGATCATTTAGATTTTTTTATATAGGTTTTAATATGTAGGCTTTAATTTCTCTCAAAGAATCCAGATTCTTACTGCTTAGATCAACAATGAAATTCAGATTTGCAAGATCATAATTTTGAAAACTTACTCTAAAGTATAATTTTCTGCAATTAAAGCAGTTGTAATATTATTTTTTATAGTGTTTATGTCCATTATTATAGGTTCTTTGATAAAAATAACTATTATAAGAGTGAATGAATATCATTAGGGTGAATACCCTTCAACATTTTTTAGTAAAATATTTTGTCATTACTTGAATAAAACTGTTTTGCTAAAATACAGTAAATATTCAATAATGTCATTCAGTTAACACAGATTTTCACTGGCTTAGAAACTAACAATACTTAATAATCTTGATTTTAACAAGTAGTTTTTTCTAAACCAAAAATATTTTTAAAATTTCTGTTCTAATATATTAGGGGCAGTCATATGAAAACGAGACAGACTATATAACAAGTGTGGCACGGAAGTTGGTAATGCAGGTAGGTGTGTATATAGAAGTGCCCTCTATTGGGAATCAGGAAGGAACAGCGTGAACGTTCACCACTGTGCCATTTGTCTGTTAGACATGCTCAAAGTGAGGTTGACAAGTCGTGTGTGCGTCCAACATCACTATGGAGATGTTGGATGCACACATGACTTGCGTGTGTGCATCCAACATGCATCCACGTGAGTCCACTGCTTGTTGACTTTCTGGAACATGGTGCCACAATTAACAAACAGCAGTACATAGAAACTTTGCAAAAATTGAAGCGTGCCATCAAATCGAAACACCCAGGAATGTTGACAGACAGCATCATTCTGTGCAGGATAATGCCCATCCACATGTTACCAAGGTTTTTTTTACTACATTGCAGAAGTTTCACAAATCACACCTAAATTCAAAAGCTGCAGAAGTTTCACTGAAAACTTCTGCAGTGTACTCCATACACATCCTCCATACAGTCCCGATTTCTTCCCATGCGATTTCCATATTTTTGGAGCCCCAAAGAACAACATTCATGGCCATCAATTTGCTTTGGACGGAAAGGTGCACACCTGGGTACAATCATGGTTCCGTAGACAACCACAAACATTTTTCTATGAAGGCATTGACCATCTTCTCTCACAGTGGGATAAATGTATTAACAGTTATGGTGATTACTTTTGAAATAATAAACAGTTTACTTACTTTTTTCCCATCTGTCTCATTTTCATTTGACTGGCCCTAATATTTCAAACGTAAATTCCATTCCAGTTCATTTAGATACTATTATAAATGTTCACTTTTATTCACATTAATTAGCTGATGATTAGATTTTGATCAAAAACATTAAAAGAAATAAGCAATATTTAGTAATCCAATGTGCCAAATTCAGCAAATTTCACAACTTTAAAATACTATATTTTCATCAATTATAAAACTTATCAATAGTATATACAATATTCAATTTAATTAAAAAATATCAAAATAAAATAAAATCAACTTTTATTTGTAACTAAAGAACTAAAGCTTTTTAAAGTTTAAGTTCTGTTATAACTAACTTGTTAACTGCTTAATAAAAATGTTTAAATTTAATTTTCATTTTTAAGAACTTATCGTCAATACTTTTCAATTTAAAATAATATTAATTACCTCTATACTATGACTCCATAAGTTATCATGATGAAGATCCTGTTGTTGAAGATTTCCAACACACACACCTTGAACTGTTTGCTGTGGACTTGCTCCAACACTTGGAGAGATACATCTTCCTTCAGAGCCACTCACCGAACTATCTATAGATACTGCATCAGTTGATGTATGTCTAGGGCTTGATTCTGCAGAAGTTGTTTGATCTTCTGCAATATTACATATCTGCCGTGGATCTAATAAATTTGGACCACTTCTATAAGGTAGATCATGTAACATATTTAAAGACAAATTTAATTCTCTTAATTTAGGTGCTGACCACATTTTAAATGGTAATGATTGGAGTTTATTATTAGATAAATCAAGTAAAATCAATGAAGGAAGATCAAACAAACATGGTGGTACATTATCTAAGCGATTTTCTTGAAGATGGATTTCTTCTAAAACTGGACAATGCCACTGAGAAGGTAATTGAAATGTTGAATGTTTGCTTTTTATTAAACTGTTGGAATGAGAAAAGTCAACACTTTCTGGCAATTTAAAAATTTTATTTTGAGCAGCATTAAGAATTTTAAGAGAAGGCATTTGAAAAATGCATAATGGCAATTCAGTTAATTGATTATTAGAAATGTCTAGTCTTGTGATAGCAATTAATGCAGTGGTCTGATTTCTTGGAGTTAATTTCAATTTAATATTATGAGTAACACACGCATTTATTAACCACTGTTCTTGAATGTGATTTAAACATTTTTGACCATGCCAATTAATCATTACTGGAGTTGTTGGAAACATTGAACTGTATGTAACACTGTTCATAAAACCACTCAACTGAGTAGAAGGAGATATTTCCAAAGCTTTCTTGTTAATTTTAAATTCTGGATCTTGATAAGCTTTTAAAGATAAAAGTCGAGAAACAATGTGTTCATCATTATAACTACAGGCAATTTTAAGAGCTTTACAATCATCATCTCTTGCACCATATCTTATTAAAGAATCAACCATTGTACCATCATGATTTTTACAAGCTTCCATAAGAGGAGAGGAACCAGGAAAAATATAGTCTTCTTGAGTTTTGGTAGAATAATCATCAGGCTGTTTAACACAGAGATTAGGATTAGCTCCATACTGTAACAACATAGAGACAATATTATAATGTTTATTACGAACAGCAACATGAAGACATGTTTCTGTATTGTTGTTGCAATATGCATCTAAGTCAATAGGACGGATTTCTGATTCAGTTCTTGATTCTTGAAGATTTGAATTAGATTTTAACTTTAATTTTACCATAACATTGTGTAAACCATCTGAAAGACTTCTTCTTGAACTTGTCTCCAAGTTTTCTTTCTGTTCATTTTTCTCATCAAAATTTTCCTTTGAATGATTACGCCTCTGGGCTTTTATTTTAAACTTAAGAAGTGTATCAACTAACCTTTGATTTCCTACATAGCATCCAACATACAACACTGTTTGGCCAGTAACATCCTTAGCATTTATATCAAATGGAAAATAATATTCCCAATTTCCAGTTTTGTCAATATATGATTGCATAATAGATGAAGGATATGAAAAATTTAACAAAAGATCAAGTACATGTACATGTCCATTAATAGCTGCAGCATGAATTGGTAACCACTTTTCTACTNATAAAAAGAATTAAATAAAATTTTAATGTGACCAAGGAAAGGTTATAAATGCTGAAGCCATTATCTACAAATACAATCAAACTCCATTTATCCAGATAAAATGGGACTGGACCCAATCTGGATTAACAAAAATCCAGATAAATGAAAATTATCTGGGCAATTTAAAGATTTCCTGTGTTTTGACAGGAATCATTTTTGCTGTTTGGTGGTATTGTGACTGATTTCTGATGAATTGCATAGTAAACTGTACTGTTTATGTCACTGTAATAATTAATAATGAAATATTTAGTACCCAATGTTGTGTATTATAACTCAGTACAATTAACAGACTTAATTGAAGATATGCATTACATAATTTGGGGGTGGGTACGTGCAGCATATTATGGAACGTTAAGAAAAAGTCATAATTAATGGACAATCCCATATATTGATTCTAAAAATTCTCATAATTATTTAACTAACAAAAACAAATACAGTCCACATCAAAACATAAAAGGAATTTAATACAGATTATTATGTATATACTAGTGACATAATTATACTGTGTGCTTGCTAGTGATATAAGAAAAAAAATAACAGAAAATTATTTTGAGGATGATAATGTTGAATAAATTTCATTTCTATTATTTGTATAGTCTGTTTGTCCAGTCCTAGAAATTTTTAATTAAACTCTTTTAGATATCAACTATTAAAATATGTTAGTTACATAAAAAGTTAAAAATATAAATTAATACTGATAATTCATCCAACATAAAAACTATAAATTAGAAAAAAAATGAAGAGAAAACTAAAAGAAATAGGACTTGAGATCAAAACTGAGATCAGAACTGATTTATAACTATAGATAAAATTGTAATTTTGATACATAATTTATGAATTCAATACTTATACATTTTCAAAAGATTTGCTTAATTAAATGTCGAATTAGACTTTTAAATGAACAATCAATAATGTTTTGATGTAACTTTAAACTGCTAAGAAAATCATCAAAATTATAATTTTCTCAATATCTTATAAAATTACTCTATAAAGTTTATAATTTTTTTCAAATTCAGCAATTTTGTTAGTATTTTCAACTTTTTCAAATAAAATATTTAATCACTCTTACTCTACTTGTTGTTGAAACAGTGTCAGCTTCCTGAATTTTACTTTCATCTTCATCACCAATATCTTCCTCAATGATTAGCACTAGTCGATCCAACTGATTGTCGGCAAGAATAAATGTACGAAGATTGTCTAACTTTATATGCCTTCGATGTGCACAAGGTGTACTAAGTAATGATTTCATTGAACCCCAAGATGGAAGATTTGAACTTGGTTTCTTTGCTAAGTTTAAAAAAATATATATGAACAATTTAAAACAAAAATTTTTAGTATCTTAAAATTTATAATTTTTAATTTAAAATTATAAATTTATAATTTATAATTTTAAAACTTAAATATTAAAATACAATAAATCTTCACTATCTACAAGGATTATATCATTAAAAAATATTAAACTCTAATTTACAAATATAGTAAAACTTGTAAAATCTACAATGAGAATCTGTAAACATTCTGGATTAAACAAGTTTTCTATCTTAGGCAGGTTAGAATAAAAAAATGTTTACTGCTTCAAAGTGTAAAGATATAAATTTATAAGTTATACAGGTATCCCTTGATTAACATGGTTAATCAATCCCTCGATATTACTGCATATATCAAAGTCATTTTAATCAAATATGGTATCTACGTTAAGTAAAAACAGCTAGTAAAGCTGTGTTAATTAAAACTCTACTGTGTATGTAAAGGAATTGCTACACTTAATTTCACATGTTAATCAAATCCTGTGTTAAGCAAGGGACAACTGCATGTAGTTAGCAAATTTTAATCTAGACACATGATTTGCTATAGTTATTAAAACAAACTCAGAATAAAAGAAAATAATTCAGAAAATAAAATATACATTGAGTTAAAAATATAGTATATACACAAATGTATATATTCTCAATCAAAAAAGTAAAAGGATGTGCCAAGCACAAATGTTCTAAGTGAAACTTTTCAATGTTTTCTCACTGAATACATACATATTCAGTGAGTATACTTATATCTATAAGTATACTTATAGAAGCCATCATAAATTGTTTACTTGTTTGAATTCAAACTAAACACTCTTGAGTTTTCTCTGTTTTTTTAAAGTTATAATTAAATATAATTAAATATTCAACATTTCTAGTAATAAGTTTATGTTAAAGTATCTCAATGCATCAGGAAAACAGAGCAATCTTCTATTTGTTTTAAAATCAAAATAGACTTAGGACAAGAACAGATATTTTAATACAACATAAATGCAGACAAAACAGAAAACAAAAATTTTTTCTGAAGTTTCTGCAAAATCAAATAGAAAATCAAATAGATCAATTTTCTTCCTATCTTGATTTGAAAAAGGCAGATATTGTTTGCTGACATAAGTACAATTTAAATATATTGTAAAATTTAATATACATATTCAAAATCATTTAGTTTACCAGTTTTTTTTAATATGCTTCACTTCATCATTTGATATTTTGTTTTTCTCAATTGTATTAACAGTAGTTTGTTTATCAGCATGTCCCTGGGGCTAAATCATGTATATTATGTTTCCAAAACAATTTTTGAACTTAGTAATATCAATTATGATATTATTTAACCAAACTACTTCCTAAATGCTATCAAAATGTAAGCAGAATAAATATTGAAATATTTGTTTTTATTCCTAATGTTTTTGTATCAGGTTTTTGATTCAATATTTTTTTGAGTTTGCATTTTTCACAGGTTTAGACAGGTCTTGACAGAATATTTTATGAGAACACTGTGCAGTCACCTGCCATATATTTTTACATGTATATTTTAGTTATAATTTATACTTGTAAATGTCTAGAATGTACTGATTTCTTTTTCTGCCTTTCTCTTTCTCTAATAAACACAGCAGGAATAGAGGTGGAGATGTATACACTAAGGGTGCATATACTTTTTGTTTCAGTCTCTCCTCCTCTCTTGCATTTGTTACTTCAAGTTTTAAGTTAGTTTAAGATACTGTGAATGAGCAATCACTGAACACAAGTTTGTAACAAGATCATGAAATAAACCTTTGTTTCATACAATAATGACTTTTGTTTGGTTCTTTTGCTAGCTAGAAGAATAAAAATTCTCACATTTTATCATATAAAAATCATAAGACTTTTTCTAGTTTCAAAATCATAACTTGTATCTATTATCAATTTTAACATATTAAAATAATTATTAAGTAAATTCCAAAATTTCAGCTGATATTAATATAAAACTCATATAAATAAAAGTTTGTTACCAAGGATTTCTCCCACACCGGGTCATATAAAACAAAATATGTGTCGTCCTTAACCTATATCCAGCGTGAAAACTCCAAACAAAGATTGGCAAACGCTTTTGATGCCCCTCCTGGGCTCTTCTGCAGGCTAAATTTATTGTACTGGATTCTTAAATTGAATGTTTTTAAAAACATTCGATTTAAGGATATAGGTTAAGGACAACACATATTTTGTTTTAAAAGTTTGTTTTTAATTATTATTTGAAATGTGCTTAAAATATTTTTAAAAAATACATCAAAATTAAATACCTGCTGGAGATGATTTTGATCTCTGAGGACTACTTGTTTCCAAGTAATTGTAACATAATATTCCTGATGAATCTCCCGTCACTTCTGGATCTACACGATTTTGAGTTGGCCATGATACAATGTGATTATGAGATAAATCAAGATGTTTCAAACCAGCAGGATAACAAGTTACAGAGCCCATATCTACAAGTCTATTATAACTCATATTTAATCGTGACAAATTAACAGCAAAACAGGCTAATACGGGAGGTATAGTTTTATAAGCATTGTGTGATAAGTTTAATGATGTTAACTGACAGTATTGTTCTTTTTCCAAATCATCATTAAGAGATGCTTCGATTATCTAAAATATAAAAAGTAGCATTAATTACATACTGTAAATATAAGTAAATAAATAAATAAATATATACATATAATTTATAATAATAATAACTCTCCTGTTGTCACCACCTGGTCGTGGTGGGAGAGCCCAGTAATTTTACTGATCCATAGGGCAATGCAGGCTGGAGCACAAGCTCCTGGTAGGGACACCCATGCCAGTAAGATCTATGAGGAGAAATGAAGCTAAGAGTGACCACACCCACATTCTGTGGAGATATTTATCATGGTAGTAACCAGACCTAAGTATGATACCAGCTCAGACATCGCCTGGATTAACAAGGTCCATGTTTGTGGGTTAGGCAGAGGCTCACATTCAAAAAATAGGCCACAGTCTCCCTTGGTTACTGGTTTGTGAAAGCAGCACTGGCCCAAGCATAGCTACTGCAATGCCCTCAACAGATATGAGGAATCAACCTAGCCTTGGTGTTTCTATGGCAATGCATCCACAGACCACAAAGGCTGGAAAATCACAGCAACGGATGAAATGGACAATAGAAATGAATGAGTTTATCATTCATACTTACTACACCATCACAAGACTCGAAACAAACATGACAATTGAATACATGCCATATTGTTAGGAAATTCCTAAATACAGATACAGACACTGACACACTTATTTAATTTTAGTTTTTGGTTGCTATGCCTTGACTCTGGTCCAGCATAGTACACAGCCACCTGTGTGAACAGAGTATAACCCACTAAACTCAACATAATAATAATAATATTATATATATTTGAGCTGTTCAGAAGCCAAATTGATTGATTCCAAATTGATTGTTTCAATATGTTTGCAGTCATATAATTTGTTTAAATATGTTTAGTCACTGTATCATACACAATTATAAATATGTCTGTAAACATTCAAGGAGTAGTAATATGAGTTGAAAATACACTAGCACATAGCAATTAATCATTATATGATACCTTACAGTTTAAAAAAAATCAAATTCAATAATTAATTATGACTGTAAATGTAAAACATAGTGCTTATATGCTATAGTTCTCTATATATTCTATTTATGAATCTCAGTGATATAGAAATAATTCTGTAAAATTCTACAGTCACTGATCAGTTGGATCAGTAACTTGTATATGTTAAGAAGCTGAAGCCATCCTGAAACAGGATGAAAACCTTCCTTTCAGAAAAAATGTAAACAGTTGGCTACCTGAAAGTAAGCACTTTACACAGATAATAATATGGTGCCAGAAACATGAAGTAATATTTAGAAATAATTCATAAACACACTAAGATTGTCAAGACTGACTGATAGTACAAATAATGATTGTAAAATACACCTCATGCCAACATTCAAATAAAATAAAGTAATTAACACTTGAGTGTTGTGNCTTAGCATTTATATCAAATGGAAAATAATATTCCCAATTTCCAGTTTTGTCAATATATGATTGCATAATAGATGAAGGATATGAAAAATTTAACAGAAGATCAAGTACATGTACATGTCCATTAATAGCTGCAGCATGAATTGGTAACCACTTTTCTACTGTAGGTACTCTGACTAATTCTGGAAACTTCTATAATAAAAAAAATTCATAATTAGTTTCATTTTAAAAATTATTTAAAATTTTTGAAAGTGAAATTAATAATTATATCATGGTTCCGTAGACAACCACAAACATTTTTCTATGAAGGCATTGACCATCTTCTCTCACAGTGGGATAAATGTATTAACAGTTATGGTGATTTCCCCAAAAATAAGACCTAGCAGAAGTTTTGCTGAATTGTGAAATATAAGATCTCCCCCCGAAAGTAAGACCTAGCTAAGATTTTTTTAGTCGTAATGGTCATCGACAGATGGTTGAAAGTGGCCGTTGGCTTTTTGAAAGTACAGCCACTGATTGGTCAGCAGACAATCATGCCACATGGCATGATTTGCATAAGACTATGGCTTGAGAATCACAGATTTGCATAACATTACGGCTGGTGATCGCTAATTGGTTGGCCGGGAATCACGCCACATCACATTTGCATAGTGCTACGGTTCAGTAAGCACTAATTGGTCATCGAGCCCAATATCAACGCTATGAAAAGATTAAGTTGAAGCGAGAGTGGGAAGTCCACTCCAGCACGGGAACTTCATAAGTTCAGTTCAACACAACCAGATTTACATCACTCTTCTTTAAGTTAGACTTAGGAATTTTTTTGTTCAACAATAAATGTGAATTCTTCTTCATGGAAAAATAAGACATCCCCTGAAAATAAGACCTAGTGCATCTTTGAGAGCAAAAATTAATATAAGACACTGTCTTATTTTCGGGGAAACAGGGTATCATTAGTATACTTTAGAGCAGTGGTGCCCAAACTATGGTCCTGGGCCAAATCTGGACACATGTTAATCCAACCCACACACATATTTGACACATCACTTATAAATAATAGAAATAAGCCTACTTTTTGTAAACAGAATATGCAAAATATTTGTGTCCCACCTACATACAATTTGTGTGAAATTTTCTCCTAACAATTGAAAAGTTTTGACACGATGCATTAGAGCAACAAGCTAAAATATTAGTACAAAAACAACAAAAATAAAACCATATAATACAAATAGATAAAAAAAATACAATTATAAAAAACAATAATATTACTAAAAATTAGTTTTTTAAAGGTATAGTGGAATCTTGGTTAATGAACTTAATCCATTCCACGACTTTGTTTGTTAACTGAAGCAATTTTTCCCATAGAAATTAATGCAAATACAATTTATCTGTTCTAGCAGCCGGTATTTTTGTAATTTTATTTGTAAAATGGGTTTTCTTTGATGAATATATTAGAAAATGTGCTCATAAACAGTCGGTCTAGGTTAAATTTTGGAAAAGGGGAAAGATTTGACGGATATAAAAACATCACATACGATCATTAAAGTTCCAAAATGACAGATAGCAGAAACAATGGGCTAAATTATAAGCGCAAGGACTATAGGTTTATTAACAATCTCTGATCAGACTCGACAAACAGGTGTCAAATAGACACCTCGGAACGGAACTTTCTCGTGACCTGATCTGATTTTGGTTTTCACCTGGAGACAAAGAAGAAAACAATCGGGAAGTGAGGAATGGGATGTAGGGCCAATCAAAATGTGAGATTCAAGGAAGAAATACTATAAAAACCCTGAATCTCAAGGTCAAAATGCAGTTCTAAAAATTCTACAGTGATTAATCTGTGTCGTCTTCATCTGGATTAAGCCTAAAGTCAGGTCTGTTAAAATTTGTGTTGTGACTTGTGGACTACTCCAGTTGCTGCAGCTCCATCACCTACCATCGCTTCTGTGACCGAGTGAACCCATCTTGTCCACTCCAGGGCTACAACTGATCAGCTTGCACTATCATAGGATCAGCAATACGCTGCTCCTCAGTGCCAGGAAAACATACTGTAGATAAACCGTTTCCAACTACTTTGTCTTTTTGACTTGTTATGAAAACAGATCCACACAAACAAGTTACAACATTAATAGAGAATAACCATTTACTCACATCTATTGGCTAATTTCTTTTTTATTGTAATCAATTTATTTTATTATTGCTAAATTATTCAAAAAATTATTTGTAAGAACTGTTATTAAAAAGCATAAATTGCATTTAAATATAAAAATTACAAATTTATTTATATTTTAGATAAAATCAAAAAAAAAAAANTGAGTCTACCATTCGAAGAGTTCTCCATACGATATAGAGCAGTTCGCCATACCATAGAACACAGTTATCCATACAAGAAATTGCCACAGAAAATAAGATGAATGTCCAAAGTTAAGAAGATCCTCCTCTCATACATGAAAATATTTGAAAGAACTGAGAAGGTAGTATATTAATATTTAGATTGGTGTAAACTCTCTTTCACATGCTAGATTTAAGATAGAAGATTGAATTTTCTTACTCTCAAGATAGGCCTAGATATATATTATTTTGTAATCCATTTCTATTGTATATTCTTTGATATTTTGTTTTATTAAATATTTTTGTTTTGTTATTTTAAATATGGCTCTTTTAATAATTGATATTCACACCTCTGCCTACTCAAAATACTAGCATTCCTCATACTCACAATTCCATGGTTACGCGTGTTAATCCGCGTTAAAATAAGATTAACTGGTGTCGGGAATCCTGACGAGGAGAAGAGTGATCACGCGATTATCTCTCTCCGTCTTATTTTACTTTGTAACTGTAAGTCCCTCCACACTCGATATCATTAATGGAAAAACCATTCTTTTAGACAACCGAGGGCTACTCTCACGATTAGTTGCCGAGTAAGCAGTACACGAGTTTTACGAACTCCATATCCCCGGCCAGCCCCTCACACAATATTTTCAATTATAATACGAAATAATTACAAATTTATTTATATTGTAGATAAAATCAAAAAAAAAAAATGCTGGTAGGATGGTAAATAAAATCCAAACGATTAAAAACAGAAACTTCATGTTTTTCTAAGAGACCAGAAATTCTATTATAAAAAGTACAAGGGATGATCAAAAACTAAGGTTACAAAGCCTGCAGTGAAAAGTGTACATTTTATTTCATACAACCAATACAGTCAACTGACAGTACATACATCAGGTTATTTGGTGACATAGTCTCCATATTCATTTAGGCAGTTGTCACTTCATGTGATGAGTTTGAAATTCCCTCCTGGTAAAAATCCTGTCCTTTCGTGTTCAGCCAAGTTGTTGCAAAGTGTTTCACTTCCTTGTCTGAAGTAAATCATCGTCCTGCTAGGTTCTACTTCAAGTGAGGAAACAAGTGAAAATCACTTGGAGCGAGGTCCGGGCTGTAGGGAGGGTGGTTGATGATGTCCCAGCAAAACTGTTTCAACAGCGTGGTGGTTTTCTGGACTGTATGAGGTCACATGTGACAAACACTTCCGAATGACATTCCCAATTCTACCATCATATGCCTTAATGTGATCCTCCTGTTGTCCTGAATCAGCTTCTCCATATGAGCTGTGTTGACATCTGTTGATGCCGTGCTGGGTCAGCCACTGTGATCCTAGTTGGTGACGTTTTCTCTACTAGCCGCAAACTTCCAACACCATTCTGCAACATGCTAACAACACATTACAGTCTCTCCGTAAATCTCTACTAGTTGCCAGTGAATTTCAGCCACGGTTACATGTTTCATCCACAGAAATCAAATAACTGAGTGGATTTCTTCACGAGACCAGTTTTCCAAACGAGTCGCCATTTGTGTTTACCTACAACTAGTGCTGTAGGTAGTGGGTGGCTGAAACTCTGCACAGTTGCCAACTGCACATATTAGAATTACCACACACTTCTCATTTCTCTATAACAAACAAAACTCCAGGAATATCAGCCTTGTAACCTTAGTTTTTGATCAACCCTCATATTAAATTTTCATGTGATAAAGATAACTGATTTTATACAGGTATACCTCACCTTACGTCGGTAATTGGTTCCAGGAGAGGTGACGTAAGTCAAATTTACTTGTCACTAGGCTAAACCACAAATAACCATTTCCAGTTCTGTATTTTATTTATAAATGCATTTTTAATAATATATGGTTAATAAGAATCTATTTTAAGCTTACAAACAAATAAATTTTAGTTTTTAATATAGTACAGGAAAAAAGTAATCTAAATTTACGAATACATGTACGGTACATACAGTACAGACTTGTAAATATACATGTTTACAATTTGGCAATGTTTACAGTACATCGCAGACTCTTTATTTGTGAATGTGGTTTGCTCTAAGACATTATAAAATAAGATGATTTTGTAAGGTTAAATAACAAATACAGTTATTAAAATTATTTTGCAATAGTAAACAATAAACTAATTTATGTTAAATTTACCAATAATAACGAGTGGTGCTGATGATGACGTAAAACAGTAGATATTGAAACTACCGTGGAAAATGCCAATATTGAGCTCTTAAAGACCACTAANACAAGATGATTTTGTAAGGTTAAATAACAAATACAGTTATTAAAATTATTTTGCAATAGTAAACAATAAACTAATTTATGTTAAATTTACCAATAATAACGAGTGGTGCTGATGATGACGTAAAACAGTAGATATTGAAACTACCGTGGAAAATGCCAATATTGAGCTCTTAAAGACCACTAAATAAGACAACACAGAGTCACAGATGTTTTCATATTTCATTCTCTACAATTTATGATGATTATATTAACATTTACTGTAAGTGTATGTATTTTAATATGATTTTATGTTCTTTTTCTAGTGATATTGCAATTTCAATATTTGTGGCGGGCAGAAGTCAAATAAAATGACTTAAACTTGATTTTTATTTTTCCATATATTTTTTTGACAAACGATGTATAATCAAGAACAACGTAACTCAAGGTATACCTGTACACAGATTTTTTTTCAAATGCTTGTGTTGAAGGCACTAATGTAATTCGTGGTTTTTTCCTTAATTATATTTTAATTAAGAAAAAATAAATTTCATAGGTATTATATATAAAAATATAAAATATGTAATGAACATTAAGCAATACCTTTAGAATAATTTCAACAATATCTTTTCGCCCATAATAACATGCTATATATAAAGGTGAATATTTTGTCACGGGGTGAATTCTTCCATCTGCTCCTTTGTCAAGCAAAAATTTAACCATATCTTTTTGTCCTTCTTCACAAGCTCTAAAATTCCAAAAGTACTATTATTTATGGTAAAATTTGAAAAAAATATATTACTATAATATAAATAAGTATAATATATTTATTACTTATAAGAACTAATATTTAAATTTATTATTACATCTAGTATCACTTGTTTCTTAAAATAGATATACAGTGAGTGATCGGTTAACAAACAGTTTGGATAGCGAACAAATTAGATAACCAACACTTTCGCAAAAGATTTTTATGATCGGACAACAAACACTTTACTGAACAAACATAAAAAGAAGCAATGGAAAATAACGAATACCAACTGATTTTCCCTTGTCTTCAGGTAACAATTTCAAACCTTTCGGAACGCAAGAGACGTCAACATCGACGCTCAACCCAATACTGATCAGATAGTATTCCTCCAAATTTTGAAACTCTCCCTTGTAATTCCAGCTTTTTGTTTACCTTTCTGACAAATAATTTTTTAGTCTTCATGAGACTGTTTGACGGACACTTGTTAAGTTTTGCGTCGAAAGGTGAACGTTTAACTTACGAAAGGTGAAAGTTTAACCGGCCTATCGGATATTCGTTAACGTTTTAATACCAAATTTCGAATTTCATCCGGGCCTTGCATTTAAATAATTTTTTGGGGACTAGTTGATTTCTGTTCTCTGAATTTTGGTGTTTTTCTGAACTTTTTATTTAAAAAAAACTGATAATATTATGGAACCTAAAAAGAGGAGTGTCAAGAACTGCGCTCACCATAGAAACCAAGTAAGAGATAATAGCGAAAGTAGAAAGTGGGCACATGATGTCTGATGTTGCTAGGCAGTATGGCTACAGTAGGCACAATCTTAGCTATGAAAGATATATCAAGAAGTCTCAAGCTGCTAATGGAGTAATGAAAATCATATCNAAAAAAAACAAAAATATAAAATTCAGTATTTCATAACCAAGTCATTTTTAATTCTAAACACATTTTTAATCAAATCATAATAAAGCAGCTGAAGTTAAAAGTTAGTATTTTATTACTCTCCTTCATAGCACCAAACCTTCTTTGAAGTACCTTCTAAACAATTCTCCAGTAGCTTATTATTTTGATAACGATTAACTTTTTTGATCCTTAGCTGTATTTTCTTCAGGTTGAACATAAACATTGCATTTGAAATGAGTTTAGTATCTTGTATCCTGCTTTATAACAATGACATTTAACCTAGCATTTGATTAATAGAAAGCATTCGATTGATGGAACATTTTTAAAATGCAATGTTTATGTTCAACCTGATGATGATCCAGCTGAGGATCGAAAACATTACTCATTATCAAAATAATAAGCTACTAGAGAATTGTTCAGAAGGTACTTCAAAGAAGATTTTGTGCTATATTTCCACTCCAGTATTAATCAGTGTGAGTAGAGCATACTCTCCTTCAGCCTGGATGAGTTAAAATCAAATTATCATATCCAAATTTTGCATTGGTCCTACATATACTTCTTGTTTGGCTTTATGGATTTCTTTAAGATTTGTATCAGTTTGTCATTCATTATTATTTCTTTAGACATAACTATTTTTACAATTTGAATTAAACTCAAATTCATTTTTTATATTTATCACATTAATTTAAAAATGAAAGAAAACTGTATGTTTTATTACCAAATATTTTTATACTAATTATTAATTAAACTTATGCTTAATTGTCACTAGCAAAAGCAGATTATAATTTAATAAATTCTTTAAATTCAAAATTAGTAGAAATATTGTACAATATTTTGAATAAGTCTTTAAGTGCTTTTTTTTTTACTTAATTTAAAAAATATAATTTGAATTAAAAGAAATAACACATATTAATATAGTTAGTATTTTTTGTGAAGCTATTTCTAAGTTGACGATAATTATTCTGCTTCCCTTAATTTAGGGACTTTATTTTCTATTTAAATTTTAATTGTTTCTGCTATTGTAAAGTTATCATTTTTTTGCTGTGCTGTAGATATACAAACTCCAAAGAAAACTCCATAGAAACCTCCATAAGACTCCATAGACTCCAAGGAAAGAAAACTCCATAGAAAACTCCAAAGAATTAATAATATAAAATTGACAAATTTTATATTATTCTAAATCATTGACATTGTTTTTCTAAGATATAATAAAAGAAATTATGTAGATTGGATTCAAATATCAATATTGAAGACTAAGAAAAGAAATTTCAAAGATAATTTCAAAGTTTTAAAAATTTCAAAGAGAAAATCCTCAATTTAAAGAATGAAAAATTAGTTTTTTGATTATTGCATTCATTACACTGAACACTTTTCCAGTATAATTTCCTAAAAATTAAGAAATAGATTTTTAAAAGAATTAACTTATAAATATAATTTATTTCTTGTGATTTAAATTAATATTTTTCAAATTTATTTTAAAATATTTAAAAAAACTGAATAAATATGAAAAATAAATTATAAAACATTTTAAAATAAATTGTATTCTTTTATATTATGTTTTTCTTTGTGATAATTAAACTTTGAGAATGTATACTAAATTAGTTTAGTAAATGAAAATATTTCTAAAGAAACAGCTCTTGAGCATTTTCATTTTATTTTGAAAGAACTTCTTTTACAAAATTCTTAGAAAGAATTCAATTTAATATCTAAATGTAATAAAAAACTAATAAACATTAAACATCTATACTTAAAGTATATTTAAACAAAAAAATTGAAAAATCTTACTTAAATAATAAGGTGCTACATCCATTTGGGGCACTGTTGATGACCAATTCTGCTTCTCTACCAAGTTCACGTATTATTTGTTTGGTATGACTTACTTCTCCTTTACTGCAGGAATCCCATAAAGCTAGTAATAAATAATAATTCCAGTTTTTAAATTACATTATATTAATTTATTTAGCTTTATAATTCTATTATTTATACAGAGATTATAGTGAAGTAATTAAATTTCCTTATTAATATATGAATTAAATTATATTTTTGTTATTACAATGATTCTTATTTACATAAAAAGTTTAACTGTTGGATATTCAAGATTTGCTTTGAAAAAGTATCTTCATAGATTAAATAAATTTTTATATATTTTATAATCACTTATAAACCTTCTATAATTTATGAAAAGTCATATTAAACTAAGATTGATAAAAACATCAGTTTTAATATAAAAGTATTTTTTGTCCAAACTCTAACAATTTTAACAGTTCATCCTAATTGTATCCAATATAACAGATGATAAAAAATTTTATTGAATTTCTTACTAAATCCAATTTTATATGGATCATAAAAATCCATTTGAAGAATCTCAACAACAAAGTCATCAATTATTCAAAATTTTAAGATGGGTTAAGATTTTTCAGATTTTCTAAAAAATTTATTTTTGGAGTCAAAGAAATCACAATTATTGTTTCAAGTTTTAACAAAATTATTACCAAATCTCAACAAAATTCAGTTAAGATTCTCATGTTATTCTAAGATGCTACATGCATATAAAATCTGGATATATTCAAAGAAAATTAAATTTTTTGCATATCTATGTAGAGTACATGTGTACATGTCACTGTGGACAGTTATGTACTTTCTGAGGAGTTGAAACTGAAAAAGTCATCATCATAATTTCATACATGAAGAATTAAATAGTTTTATATCATTCTGATCACAGTTTTACTTCTTTTATCATCTAGACTTTCAATTTATATTTTAAATTATACACTGGTGTGCAAAACTTAAGCAACATTTTTTTTTTGTCGTAACTCTATAAGAAACCATTTGGGAGACATGAAATCCTGAATACAGAGAGAGTATTTTGTACTTAAAGGATGAAGAAAGCATACTAGCACAAAAATGAATAGAATGCATACAGTATGGAATCAAAGCCTCCTTCTTATTGTAGTCTTGCACTGCATGTGCTTACTGCACATGTTCTACATGCTCTCATATAACCTATGATGTCTTCTTCCTGAATACGAATCACCTTTCTACTGAGTTGAGTGTTCATTGTACTGATCGCAACAAGCCCTTCTCTACAATTTCATGGCTGTCTGCTTAAAAATTACATTGTTGCTTAAGTTTTGCATACCTGTGTAACATATAAATAATGTTCAAAGAAAATTTAAATTCATTCTGTGCTACTTTTATATTGCAAAATTTAGACTTTTATTTTACAGCTTTGTTAGATATATTTTTATTAAAATATTGTAATTGTATTTGTATGTTAGCTATATTGAACATTAAAAATCTATTGTAAATGCAGAGGCTTTTGAAAATGCATTTGATTTTAAAAATTATATAAAACTATGTATATAAACTACATATACTTGTTTAATTTTAGAGATTTCTTGTTGAGATATTAGAGATAAAAAAAAGACAATGTAGGAAAAGGAAAAAGAAAAGTCAACCATCAGCATAATTTTGGTATTTTTAAATTTAAAATAAAAGAAATGAACTAGAAATCTAGAAATGAACAAATTATAATTCCTATATGTTAATTTTAAAAGGATAAATGCATACTACAGACAATCCTTTCTCAAATGCTTTAGGGTAGTTTTATCTAGCTGTGCAGGCTGTTTCATGTTTCTTTTATTAAGAATGCTTCAAGAACTTAATGAACACACAACATAGCATTTGTATAATTTTCATTCTTCACTCTTTTTTTTGTCTCCACTGTTAAGTTGCTAAATGAAATGCAGAAAATTGTATTATTGAGAAACTTCTATTCTATTTTATTAGGAAATTCCCATGTTAGGTTTCATGTTATTGAACTTGTACTTATTTGAAACTATTAAAAATTGTGACTTGCTACATTCACTACATCAGAGAATCATTACAATGATTATTAAAAGAAATTGATTCTGAATAGAATTATTGAAGTGATAGAGGCTTAAAGCATTTTTTCATTTTGAACTATTCAGAATCAGCTTTATTGCTCAAAGAAGTAAAGCCTCAACATTAAATGTGTGTTTAAAAAATTATAGTAGAGTCAGTTCATTCGGGAAATATGGTTGAACCAAAAAAAAAACAGAATCAGTGCAACAATGGAACTTGCTAAGTTCTAGGAGTGGAACATTAAAATATTATAAATAAATGATGTTCAAAAATTACTGGCAGAAAAAGAAGCTGGCAAAGTGGATTTGATAGAAATGATATCAGAAATAAGCCAATTCAATTCAAAGAATGAAGATTCTGAAACCTTAAATTTTACACTAAAAATATTTGGGAAGGAATAACCTTAGCCAAACAATTAAAATCTTAATTTTTGAATATAGGACCTGCAGTTAAAAAGAATACAATGTTCAAAAAGAAGCTTTGAAAATTCTAAACTCCTTACCATAAAATTTACAAAGATCTTATGATATTAACAGAAACAAACACTGTACATATTGTATTTACTCCAGCAGACAGTATTTAATGGAATTACAAACTTTAAACATTTAAAATTTTGAATATGTTCATCCTTGTTCTATCTGCGGAATGGCATTTTTATGTGAGGGAGGCCACTCAATGCTGCCAAAAATATTTGTAATTCCATTAAATGCTACCTGCTAGAGTAAGTACATACAGTATCTGTCTATGTTTATGTCAATTGTCAACTGTTCCAGCTTACTGGTAAATTTTACAAAGATTTATCAAACAAAAGTAAACCCAGATTATCACCTTTTAAAGAAAGGAGAAGGTACAAAAAATGTAGATGCTGCAGAAGAAAGTTAAGAAAGTAAAGACACTCTGCAACAGAGAAAACATTCTTGTTTGACTGTGCTTAGTAGCAATGAAGAAAAATAAAATTAAATGAAATACATTATCTGATATACAGCACCATATGTTTGTTTATTATTTAACATATATTAGTTATTGTTACTTAAAAAAAAATTATATTATTGATAGTTATAAAAATAAAATAACATTTTTTTGTTAGATTTTGAAACATAACCCTCTTTATTGTATTGATTCTTAGTCACAAACAATAATTTTGCATGACATGAGATTTTATGGGAACCTAACTATTATGTTATATAAAGGTTACCTACACAGCTGTATATATTTTATACTTCTAAATAATAATTAAATAGTTAAAATCATTTTTGATTAATAATCCATAAGAATATGTAAGCTAAGCACAAAACCCAATATATATAGTGTTAAATGAATAAATAAATATATATTTATTCATTTAACACATTAATTTTTAATACTACTAAGACTAGTAATATTTGTGAAAAAATTATAGTGTTAAAAGTATTTACAAGCTATTATATAAATAATATATATTTATTTAATTCATACAAAATATTCAAGTCCAAAATATATACAATTTTTAATAAATGAATTTTTAAAATGCTCAAATTTTTCTTATATAAAATAAAATAAGTTTAATACATGATAAGTATCTTCAATAAAAATTAAATTCTTGTAATTTTATGAAAAATTTATGCATATTTATTATAAAAGATATTTAAGCATTTTACAAATTATTAACATTTATTTATCAAATAGTAATTTAACATTTTAAACAACTGACTGAATCTTGTAGATATACTTTAAAATATAAAAATTAAAGTATGATTAATAAATGAAAATATCATATTAAAATCCTACTTAAGGACTTCTTTATTTTTTGTAATTTTGAAAAATTGTCAAATCAGTTAACAATTAAAATACAGTCATTTATACAAATATATCTCATTCTATTTACACAACATTAAATTCTCAATAAATATTTATTTAGTTATAATTTATTATTAATATTAAATTTTTATTTTATATTTTACAATGTCAAATCCTTGACAAAATTAATACCAATAACTTGTTATGCTAAGTTATTATTGATAATTTTATTTGCTTCAATGTTGATAAATTTATACTTAATTTGACTCTAATAGAAGACATTTGCTATGATTCATTGATAGATTTATTCATTCACTGAGGCACATCCTAGTCTCCATAACTTAATAGAGCATAAAAATTATAGCTTTTTTTTTTTTATAATATTATGGTACTACTTACCTAAATACAGCTCTTGTCGTTTTTGTTCCTGCTCATCTGTAAATATATAAAATTTTAGGCAACTTTATAATATAAAAGAGCATTAAAAAACTCAAATGATTTAGTTAATTCCAAATAAAATATATTATTTTTGCAAATAAAAATTATATTAACATATAAAGTTACCATCAAAAAAATTATAGAATGTTTCAACAAAATAATCATATGCTTCCGCTCCTATAGCAACACCTTCTAACATAGTTATGATATTAAAGTGATGCACATAGAGTTTAATGTTATATTCATAAAAATTCCATTGTACAAAATGCATTGAGTCAGGTAAAATCCATCTGTGCAAACACCTGAACTGAAAGTCATATGACGAAAGTAATAGAAAGCTTATATAAAACCTTCAAGGCTATAAAACGAGAAACTTGTTTTTTATTTTTTTCTTTTAAGATTTTGATTAAATAAGCGAAAGAAAAACGTCAACTTCATTAACATGCATCAGCAAATCGCGAAAAAAAAACGCATTCTATATCCGTGCAAACGAAGAAAATGACACGTTTTGCATATTTTACATCAACGCAACTTCAAATACAACAAAAGAAAAAAAAAACTCACCTGTCATTTTCTAATTTTAAAATAATTCAACAAAATCTTAGCATTGTATAAAATATTTTGAACGTATCCCAGCGAGGCATGTGTAACGATAGAATAGGATTAATGTTACTCCTAGAAATGTCTGAACATACTAACTCGACCTCGATGTTTATTGGAGGATAAAAATTCTAACAGTTAATCCAATAACGTGAAAAATACAGGAATTAATAAGTAAACATTTCAAAAATTGCGTTCTTAATATCACTATCCTGTAAATTTCGATCATAGTTTGTTAATGGTTTTATAATCAATACGTCCTAGATATAAACTTCTGTTTGTTTTTATGTATACGGTATTATATATATATATTATATTCCGATAGAACATAAGTAATCATTAAATAAATTGAACATTGAGAAAAGTTATATAATACTTTATTTTCGGCTAATAATACGCTACAATACAATAGGAATTTTTTTTGTGTGTCGCAAACGCAATTGGTATTTACATATAAGGAAATTGAGCTCATTCCGAATGCTAAATTAATTAAAAAAATAATTATTAAAATAACTTTAAATAGTTGTTTTCCTTAACAAATAAATTATTCTTAATAAATTATACAGGTTTACACTATACAAAATGAAAATCTATAAACATCTTTGTTTTATTAATAGAATTCATATAATAAAATCATTTTAAAAAGTGCTTCTTATCTTAAAATATAAAATATATATATATCATTGTAATTTAAAACAATATCCTGTATCGAGTCATTTACTTTATTATTATTTTTTAATATTTTTTTTCCGGAATATTAGCATTAAATCGTCATCCCAGTAATCTGATCGAAGAGATTCCGATTTGATTTCTATCGAATAATATCGTGAATGGGAATTAGGTCAAACTGAATATTTACGAATAAAATAATATCAACGTCTAGAAAACTTAAATTTTAATTTATTATATGAATATTTGAAATTTAAAGTTGTGTGTCATATGAATGACATAACGCGACATATAGTCTATCAAAAACATAAATGTATTTTAAACGTTCTGAAGTAATCCGTTATTTCAATATTTTAGATTTAAAATCTGTTACATAAAATATAGCCTACACACAGTTTCAATACATAAGTTTACATATAAAATATACATAAGTTTATACATTAATATATAAACTTATGCTTAAAAAAGATTTAGTAGGGTATACTGTATAAAAAAAAAAACTTGTAAATTATTCNTCCTTCATAGCACCAAACCTTCTTTGAAGTACCTTCTAAACAATTCTCCAGTAGCTTATTATTTTGATAACGATTAACTTTTTTGATCCTTAGCTGTATTTTCTTCAGGTTGAACATAAACATTGCATTTGAAATGAGTTTAGTATCTTGTATCCTGCTTTATAACAATGACATTTAACCTAGCATTTGATTAATAGAAAGCATTCGATTGATGGAACATTTTTAAAATGCAATGTTTATGTTCAACCTGATGATGATCCAGCTGAGGATCGAAAACATTACTCATTATCAAAATAATAAGCTACTAGAGAATTGTTCAGAAGGTACTTCAAAGAAGATTTTGTGCTATATTTCCACTCCAGTATTAATCAGTGTGAGTAGAGCATACTCTCCTTCAGCCTGGATGAGTTAAAATCAAATTATCATATCCAAATTTTGCATTGGTCCTACATATACTTCTTGTTTGGCTTTATGGATTTCTTTAAGATTTGTATCAGTTTGTCATTCATTATTATTTCTTTAGACATAACTATTTTTACAATTTGAATTAAACTCAAATTCATTTTTTATATTTATCACATTAATTTAAAAATGAAAGAAAACTGTATGTTTTATTACCAAATATTTTTATACTAATTATTAATTAAACTTATGCTTAAAAAAGATTTAGTAGGGTATACTGTATAAAAAAAAAAAAACTTGTAAATTATTCTTACTGATCTTAAGTTAAATTAAACGAAAATTTTTAGAATAACAGATTTATAATCATATTATCTATGAACGGGATTATTACAGAAAGAGCCCAATCTTCGATGAATAATAAATAAGTTGAATAGCTTCGGGTAATACAGCCTCGTCTTATCTTTTAACTTGTATAATGCCGACAGCATTTTCAGAACTTGTCTGTTCGTAGATATGCCTTCTAAATTTTCCTGTCGTCGACATTATAATATATTTTATTTGTGAAAAAAATAATAGAGAATAAACTCGCGTATGAAGAATCGAATTTACTAATTAGATTTTAAAAAATTATCGCGATTAAATAATACAAATTTTTAGTACATATTAATATCTGAAATCCAGGTTTTGTCCACATAATGCAATATTTGAAAATGAAAGGACTAATATTGATTTTACATGAATAAAACTAACACTGACAAATTTATGAATCAAACTAAAATGATTATATTCAATAACTATCAGTAAAAATGCATTCGTTAGAAAATATACAAACGAATACTTTCATCCTGGAAGTAAAATTGCATTTAAAGAAACTCGAGATGACCGTGCATGGAGGATTTCCTACTATCATTCGAAATCCAGATATGAATCTTCATGATTTTTACGTTGATAATGCAGATCAGAGTTTCATTCCTTATCCTCGTTCAAATTAGTTCAAGCACGATTACACAATGGAAACATTTCGAGCAAATTCCCTCTCCTGAAAATTTTAAATCTAAAAAAAATTTTGAAATTTATTAAAATTTAACAGCATATTTAGTTGTTTTTTCACATAAGTTTGCATATTATTAATATAACAATCAATAATGAGCTAGAGATCACGTGTTAATGTTATTATTTATATTATTTTTGATTACTTAAACTAGGAATTCCCAACCTGGGTGCCTAGTCTCGAGTCATATGAGTAGCAAGTAGCAAAACGAATGTGTTGCTAATGTAACGTGGTACCAACTCGTTCGACGAGACCATTCACTGAAGAAGTTGGTACCATGTGACACTCCCAACGTCCCTATGAGTAGCAACACGTTCGTGTCTCTCTCCACTTAGGCGAATAGTAACACGAAAACGTTGGGAATATTACGTGTTACAAACCTGTTCAGTAAACGATCTCACCGGAATGACTTGGTTCCACGTGATATTCTCAACACGTTCGTGTTGTTACGTGTTGTTACTCACATAACTCAGACTAGGCACCCTGGTTGCTTGCGACCCTGAAGGAGTCAGCGATTTGTATGAAAGGTTGATAAATTATTAGGGACGTTGAGCAATTTTATAAGTATATTAACCTTTTAATTTATCCATTTGTAATTTATTTTTATTCTGTATCAACATTAGCCTAGTAGCACCAGTAGTATTATCACCTTGTCTATTATTAGCGTTTTGTCTTGTACGATAATTTGTATCCTAAAATCAATCGTCTTAACGTATATATTTCATAAAAAGTAAAACCTTCGAATTCATTTGTAACGTTTATAGGCGGTATTTACAAAAAATAAAAGTTTGCATGTTGTCACGTGGCTGTGTTATTACGTCCGTCACAATGACCTAAGCAGGATGTTAAAAATGTCACATGATAAAATGTAAACTTTTTTTTTGTAAATATAAGCATTCAAAGTGTATTTGAAGCTTTATAGATTATATATATATATAAAATATGTTAAGACGATTAATTTAGGACGTAAATTATGACACAGCACAAAATAATATAGCCAAATAACAGACAAGGTGATAATACTACTGATCAGGTGACCGATGGAACATCTCTAACATGGTTAATAATTCGATCCAGTCGCAGTGGCGCGTTATCCTATGGCAAAAAGGGCAATCGCCTGGGCCCCCACTAACAATACCCAAACCAATCTCTTATAAGAAAGTATTTTCCCAAAAAATTCCTCCAAAGAAAAATGTTTGAAATGAACACTGTAGGCTATCCCCAATACAAATTTGCCTGACTCCCGTAAAGATATAACGTGTCACTATCCAGTGGAAATATATTCTAATTTTTACAGTTTTCTGCACATCCAGAGGTCGTAAGATTTAAATTGAGACCTCATTTGTCGAATTTGATCAATAGGAAATATGTGGTAAGTATGTGTTATTAGATGCTTCACATTGAACTAAGTGACTTTCTTCGTTTTTAAATACAAGTGCAGTATATAAATATATACCTCGTATACAATAAAATGACCTAAGAGTTATTCTATCCTTTTATTTCCTTCGAATAAAGCTATTGGTTATTGTTTTTCAAGCCTTATACTTTCTAATTACAAATTAAAGTAGCGTGCTTTTTCTTGTAAACTCCACCTGCTCTGGTGACGTAAAGATCGGGTATGTCGTTTAAAAAAAATCCACTTTCCGTAAACAATTTAAAATTGTGGTAGCGCCATCTGTTATGATATTTTATTAAAAACTTTTTAGGCTGCAATTTGAAAAACTTGTACACCTATAATTTCCACAGTCGTCCGTCCGTCCGTCTTTCCTTAATCTCGAGAACGGAGTTAGATGGACGAAAGACGAGACCAGATGTGGAAAGTTTAGGGGCAGGAGGTCCCAGTTAACTATATACGAACTTCCGATGCACACCGGAAGTCACGTTATTTCAATTTTAAACTTTTCTCCTGAAAGCAGTTAATAGATGACCCGCACGACTCTATTGCTAACGGAAAAGTATGATTAACAGGGGCAAGCTACTACTAATTTGAGGTGGAGAGCATATATTTTATATTAAATAGATTAAAAATTGCAGCCTGGCATTGTGACCATGTCACTATAAATAATTGCTCGTCTCTCTTATTAATTTTTTTACGGAGCTTGTGTAAGCGCCTGATTATTCAATTTACTTAAAATTATCGTTTAGAAATTCTTAATAAGCATTATTTCTTTGTCGTTAGTATCGGAAGCCACATTCATTTCCTTTAGTTGATTAGTAGCCTCTTCACTTGTACAACAAATATCAGTGTCTTTATTTAGAGCTTTTTTTAACTCTTTCCGCTCTGTCGGCACTAAGAAAGCCTCTTTTTGAAGCCCATTATGGGTTCGGCCAGGCCCACAATGGGGCTGCCGGGTGGTGAGGGACGGGGCCCGACATATCCGAACGGATCACCCCCCGAAAAATTCCTGGGGTTTTTTCGACCCGTTCGGATTCGAGCCCGGGTCCCCCAGAGCGGTGGGCTGCCACCTTGGCCGCCTTTATTTAGTGTTAATGGCATTCAGTTATTCCGCTCTACCTCTGTTAAATAAAATGTATTGTAGATTACTGTTGCTGCTGGTCCAATAGCTGACATTAACGTAGCAGCCTGCATTTCACTAGGCTTTGTATGTAAAATTCGAAGGTTTGCTTCCAAAGCTTCAATTTGACCGCCATGTTGTTTTCTGTCATCTCCAATTTCAACGGAAGGTGAGCATTTGTAGAATCCATAAATCGTGGCATATCTGGGCTACAACGTGCTTTTCTAAAAGCAACAAACTTCTGCAGGCCACTCTGTTAATAAGGCTCGATTAAGGCTCTATTGTTTTTTAATGGGAGTTTTTTTATCAAACTTATTTCATGGTTCCTAAGTTGTAGTGCACGAATTTTCCTTCGGTAAAGTTATTTAAAGCTAGTTTCTGATGTCAAAAACGACCTCCGATAGTTTTTTAATTTTTTTAATTAATCGATTTTTTTAATATAAAATTAATTAATTAGGGGAGTCGGAAATCGCAATAAAATTTTTAATTTTTAAAAAATATTTAAAAATATACGTGTCGGTCGAACTCACCCTGCTTTAAACCCTTGACCTCCCGCGGTGTATATGAGAATGTCCCGGGAAATCCGACTCCAGCTGTGTTCAAGGTCACCCAGCTGTGTAAACAATGACTCATCGGTGTTAAATTTCACAGAAAGGCGAGACAAAGGAAAATAAAATTTGAAGCTTTTTCTTCAAGATTAACGCATTTCTTTCGTTTTTTTTTCAGTTTTAAGTATTTTTAATGTATTTTAATATTAATCTAATATTAATTTAATTAATGATCGGGAATGAAGGGGTTAATGTTACCTATGGTGACTAAAATGGCGGCTCGTCTGATTCCAGCAAATAGAAGAAAGAAAACAGTGGGATGCACGTTCTAACCTAACCTAACCCAGGGGTCGGCAACCTTTTGAGTCGGAAGAGCCAAAATTACAATTTACAAAATTTCAAAGTTTTTAAAGAGCCACAAAATTTTTTCTTGCCAACAATAAATAGTACTCGCATAAATAAAGTTTTTTGATAAAAAAA
>NW_019385177.1:278542-282649 GCF_000671375.1 Centruroides sculpturatus
ACCTAGAAAGAGGAAAGACCATTAATGCTGTCTATTACTGTGAACTTTTGGAAAAACTGAAGAAAGAAATCGAAGAAAAGAGGCCACACTTGAAGAAGAAAAAAGTTCTGTTCCACCACGATAATGCACCTGCACATTCCGCCAGAATCACTGAACAAAAGATAAACGAACTTCGCTTCCAATTAGTTCCACATCCACCGTACTCACCTGAAAGGTGGAAGTCACAGCCCCCAGTGACTTCCACCTTTTTCCAAACCTAAAAAAATTCTTGGCTGGAAAGAGATTCCACTGAAATGACAAAGTCATCTCTGAAGTGAACGAGTATTTTGCACCCTTGACAAATCGACCTATTGTGATGGCATAAAAAAGCTAGAACATCGCTGGAATAAGTGCATTGCTAACAGAAAAGATTACATTAAAAAATAAAAAAAGTTTTAACATTATTTTGTTTGTTTTTCTATGTGAGGCCGCGAACTTTCCGAACAGCCCTCGTAATAATTTGGTTGGTAATAATTATGGTAATTTATTAGAAAGGTTAGGTTAGGTTAGGTTACGTGCGTCCACACTGTTTCCTTTCTTCAGTTTATTGGAATCGGAGACGAGCCGCCATTTTAGTCACCAAAGGTAACATTAACGCACAATTTTATCATGCGATCGCCAGAAAAAGTATGATAACTTTCTTATTTTTCGTCTCTGGTCCAAAAGTAGGGTATCGTTGAACTCGTCTCGGTCCCCTCAGTTCAGATATATACTCAAAGTTCTGAAATTCCATAGGTGGTAATCTATATAATCCCCCATTTCCCTAATTGTAATAATATTTTAAACCGTTTGATTTTTTTGTATTACAGTTTTTTACTTGATTGATGATTGATTCTATTAACTAATTTGTTGATTGTTTGATTGTATTAACTTGATTCTTTAAATATTGAAAATTAAATAAACAACATTATTAATAAAATTGAAGGCAAAACTGTCCAAAAAGGATCACCATTTATTTTTTGTGTTCCAAGACTAACACATTCTCAGCGACTGACCTTTCTTTGTAGGCTGCTTATCGCTAGAAAATTACAGAGTCCTTTTAAAAAAACACAAAACCCATCCAATTAAAATTACAAAAATTTCTGAAAAGGGAACTGATGACATACAGTTGTCCTGCTTACATCCATCTATACCTTCTTTTGGGGTTTTGGCTGAAAAAAAAAGCAGCCAAAACCCCCAAAAGAAGACAAAGTGGTATCAGTCCTGACGAATTAGTCATTGCAGTCTTTGCTGACACAATGTCAACCCTTCGGTCCTGTGGTGCCAAAGCATAGGGTGACAATGCCAAAGCCATAGCTTTGTGCATTGTCACACTATTGTTCATGTCTTTGATATCTTTATTTTTGCATCATATTTTAAACCTAGGTTATTGCACACTTAATAAATGATATGTAAATATGTTTTTAGTTTTTTGATGCACTAGAAAGAATAAAGGCTGTGATTCACTTTACAGTACTGATCTGCACTTAACCTGCTATATTAATAAGAAAAACCTTTAGTTAATTATTTTATCACTTAATTAATACCCATATAGATGTTTCTTAACTTCCACAACAATAACTTATCTCACTGAGAATTATTTATTAACTGTAACAAACATTTTCAACCTGTTCTACAGGCCATCTTCAGGTATTTAAAATCATGGAACATTGATTTTAAAAATAATAATCATAACTGAATACTAAAGAATTTTATTTTCACAGTTAAAGTTATCAAAAACAAAAACAAATGATACAAATTCATTTAAAGCGTTTTTGTACCCAAAAAACATCATTGTTGTTATAGATAATAAAGAACTAAAATAACAAACCTGCAGCTTTACGAAGTGCTTCCATCACTTGAGGATGATCACTTTTCTCAGCCAAATCTAATGCTGTTAGACCATTAATATCTTTAGCCAAAAGATTTGCTTGAAATTCTGTTAATAATTCAACTGTTGACAAATGTCCATTTTCAGCTGCCACATGAAGAGGTGTCTGAAATTCAATATATCTTTAAATTATAATAATGAAAATGTTTATGACTAAAACTTTAAAAAACCAATATAAATAATTTTTTGCAAACAGCAAGAAACTAAAATGAAAAATATTTCAATTTATCTAAATACTGTATATCTAACAAATGTAATAAACTTAACAAAATGAAATTAGGATTATTTTCATGAATAACACAAAAAACTATACAAAATAAAAATAAAACATAAGTTTTTGACAAATAACAATTATGTTCATTAACATTAAATCCACATTTTAAAAATTATATAATATAAATCTGAGCAAAAAAAATGCTAAATAATTTTTTATTCATATTATTCATACAAAAGAATTTGACAAATTTTATCTATTTTCATCAATTAATTCATTAAACAATAAAAACTTGCTAAATTAAGAAATTTCTAAGTTGTATTTAACAAAAAAAAGAGTTAATCTATAAAAACATATCATAAAAAGCCTTTATAATATACGTTCTTTCAAAAATAAAACATAAAAATATACATAAACATAAAAAATAATAAACTAAATAAATATTCAACAAAATATGTTAAATTAATTAAAAATTATTGAATAAAATTGCTATTACACTTATTTGCTGAAATATGCTATTCTGAAAATGAAAAATTAAAATATTACGAAGCTACTGTACAAAGTTAAAGCAGATAAGTGAAACAGTGAATTACATGTCTGAATGATATCCTCAATAGTAGATAATTTATTAATATCTAAGTTCAATAGTACATAAATTATTTCTGTGTAAAGTGAAAGCTTTTATATGAATAATTAGATAAATCAGAATTGCATAAAGTTGTCTATCTTCATTCAGGATTGTTAAAACCTTTCAATATCTTGATTTGGAATGTAAAGTACTCATATTTTGTTTAATATTTATTATGTTTGTGTTATCTGTATATGTTTCTTTTTTGAAACAACATATATTATAAAAGCTTTTTTATGTTATATTATAGATTAACTCTTTTTTTTTTATTCATATCTGTAACTTTTATAACTGTAATCCTAAGATATGATGCAATAGGCATTTTTAAAGAAATTTAATAAATTCTTAAATAGAAAATATCTAATCTTCAATAATATAAAATATATATGCTGCTGTAACATAAATTATTTCATGAAAATATATAATTTAATTCCTTGACTTTAGAAATAATTTTTTTAGATATGATAACTTTTTATTTAATAAAATAATAGTGAGCAAGTTTTTACTCATATTAAGAATTATTTACTCTGTTACAGGGTTACAATTCAAAACAATGGTACAATTATTATTTTATAGTTAATTGTTTTCATAATTTATTCCAGTTAAATTAAAATACAGTGGTACCTCGGTATATGTCTGCTTTAGAATGCGTCCAATTCGAAATACGTCCTGTTTGGACAAAACAAATTTTGCTCGGTATACAACTTTTGTTCAGTATACGACTTATAATTATACATGCCATCTATGAACAAGTAGCACTATCAGTGTACTACTAGACCAGACTAGACATTCATGGTGCATTGGTTTATAACTTTGTTAAATTTCTTCTGATTTTAATTTGTAAGTAAAATTTTATTATTTTTATTAATCATGAATTGCAAAAAGGCAAATGAAAAGCAACAGAAAACTAAAAAAATGACTAGAATCACAATGGAAAAAAGAGATTGTTGAAAAATATGAAGGTGGCATGCGTGTTCGAGATTTTAACTGTTGCATACCATATTCTGAGAACGACAATATTGACAATCGTGAAAAATAAAGATATTATTAAATCTGTTAACGTTGCGAAAAGATTTAAATCAATTTCTAAACAGAGATCAAAGACATTAGATCATGTTGAGAAATTGCTTTTGCTTTGGATAACTGAAAAACAATGTGCTGGAGACAGCGTATCGGAAGCAATTATTTGCGAGAAAGCTAAAAATATACATGCTGATCTCATAAAAAATCAAGCAGGAACTAGCCAGGAAAGTAAGGTGTTTAAAGCCAGCCATTTTTTTTTACATGAGAATGGATTAATCATTTTTACATTACTTCTTATGGGAAAGGTTGGTTTGGTATACGTCCAATTCGGTA
>NW_019385177.1:283169-307608 GCF_000671375.1 Centruroides sculpturatus
GCAACTGTAGTGACATCGGATCTCCTCATTCTCCCTCAGATGCGGTTTTGTCGGTCCATGTGCAATCCATTTGCGTACAGTTGTAAAAGAGGAATAAGAAATGTAGACAAAGGATAAAATTGTAACATCTATTGAATCATAAAATTTAATTTAACTGTTAATTTAATAATCTTTCAGTGCAAAAATAAATGAAAGAAATATACAAATACAAATACTTTTAAATACATGAGAGTCTAAATCAGCTTCTTTCTATATTTCTGTACTAATTCAGATCTTTTGGATACTTAACAATCCAAAAGATCTGAATCATCAGAATCATCTATCATATTCAAACTAAACATGTAAAAATACTTTTGTTTTAATAAATACATATAACACATCCTTCGAGAAACACAGAAAATAATAAATTGATCCTGTTCTTAAGAAAATTACATTCATAAAGTTTATTCAATATTAAAGTTTTGATATATAAAACCTATAAAATATGTAGATTAATCCAGCTTCAATAACAATTAATAATATATTATTAAAGTGAAATCATATTTACACTCAAAAAACAGTTTTTTCTATTGTCTTATATGAGTAAGAAGTGGATCCTTTTGGGCTAATCCATTTAATGTCAGTATAACTCTCCATCAGAGAGAGTGCTACTTTTAGCATTGACTATTTTGTTTATCAATTTTTAGAATATATCTCAAAGAAAATTTCTAACTCTTTTTGAACCTTTTTCTTTTTAAATCTAATTTTGAAATTTAATTTGGCCTAGGAGAATCATATAATTGATCAATAGGAGAATGGCAAAAATTTCCCATAAAAAATTATGTGTAATGAAAATTGATTGCAAAGTTTCCACGCAGTAGCAAACTTTTCCTTTGGAAACCTTCTAGATGCAATATGAATGACTAACAGAGTTTGGAATGACATTCCATGAAACACTATTGGAAAATGCTTTATAAAAACCAATTTCAGTCAACAATTTGTTGATATTTCAAATAAATTGATATTTCCATTTGAATCCATTGACTATATTGAAAACTGCTGATTTCATACAATAATGACTAATGAAAAAGTGTAATTTAAAGATTTTATTAATGCTGACAATAACTTAGCTGTCTGTGAACACTTATCTGTAGATGACATCATTGATGAAATAAAGAAACAAGTGATGAAAATAAAGAAAAAAATAAATCCTGTCAAGGACAAATATCCTGCTTTCCCTACATGTAGAGAATCCAGAAATGTTAAAAGCTGTTTTGCTCTTATTTAAAATCTAAGTCATTCATAAAACAAGATGCTTTCAAAGTGATCAATACACTAAAAACATCATATGAAAGAAGCAATTAATCATCCATAACAAACTGGTGTAACAGACTTTTTTCACCAACAGTGTCAATGTTTTGTTATTTTATACATATACACATCTAAATAAGAATAAAATATAATGTATTTAAGTCTACTTATATTGTTTGTATTGTGACATTTACAGTCTCACTAAAACAATGTTAGTTTCCATAACTTGAAATTTCATTAACTCATAAATATCTTTCTGTCTCTTCCACTTTGAGTTATTGAGTCTACTGTATCTTATTGAATATATGTGATTTTTTTTTAATTTAAATGCTGGAATCCACTTAGATAATAACAATATAAAATTCATTTTTTCAAATTCTGAACATTAATAAATTATTCCATTCAAAGTTCTTGTACATATAAAAAATTTACTTCCTAAAAATAATACTGTGGAAATAAATTAAAAATAATTACAAACAAGAACATTGATAGTTCTATAAACATTTTGTATTAAATGCTAAATTTTTATTATTTGCTCAGTTATTTAATTATTTACAACAGTCTTACTTCAAACCAAATGCTTTCTGAGAGAAATTGTTTATTGAACAAACATTTTCAACCTATTATCATAGGCCATCTGCAGGTTTTTACATTCGATAATAAATCATTACCTGAAGATGACCTTTGATAATAAGTTGAAAATGTTCAATAAACAATTTTTCTCGGCAAGCATTAGGTAATAAAATAAGATTGTTGTATCTCTCTGCTGAATGCAATATTTTTGTATTTAATCATTTAGTTATAGCTTAATAAAATTTTCAAGTTAAGAGTATCAAATGATATTAACTGTGATACGTACCACCTGCTTGTAGAAGAATTCTTGTACAAGTTTCATTTGCATTAGTTGCTGCAGCATGTAGGGCTGTTCTTCCCAAAGAATCCATAGCATTAAGATATTGCAACTTTGATAGTCATGAAATAAAAGAATATTTATATATAACAAAGTTTAAAAATATTTTAAAGAATAAATAAACTATAAATAAAAAAATATACAATTATTACATATTTGTCACAAAAATCTTCCAAGTATTCATTAAAGAGATTCATGTACATAAACAAAACTAAACAATGATTACAATGGAAAACATACCTTGATATTCCAGAAAAATAAACAAAAGTCTTCAACCATCAATGGTTATCATCAGATCACATATCTAGGTCATAAAATAGAACAAAATTTCAATAGAACTGCAACTGATTTGGTGAAACAGATCCTGAGAATTACATTTCATTATGATATGCGATCTGATGATGACCATTCAATGATGGTTGAAACATTCATTTAATTAAGTTTATTTTTGTTGAAATTTCACATCTTGATAAATATTAAAAAAAAACTTCCTCTCTGTTTTATATTTAGTATCCAAAATATTATAATATTCCATTTTCTTCATTTTTATTAATTTATTTTTTATGTGAATGCAATAAATTGTTCATTTGATATAGGTAATTTGAAAGCAAAACCATTTATTGTAAATAATTTTGGGAAAAATTTATTTTCTAAAACTGCTTTAATTAATTAAATAAATCTTTATTTAACCAAATTGTTTTTACTTGATATTTGATACTCTAAAAATCTTAAGAAGATAATGTATATATATATCAGCCTTTACTCAAGATCTATTTCAAGATCATTATTATTTTGCTAGTCAACAAATAAGAGAGGGTTATGTGCATGGACATCCACAGAAAATTTTCTATACAGAGGCAAAGCTTGGATACAAATAATTACATCAATAAATTTTTTATTTAATTATTTAATTTTTTGGGATTTTTTTCACAAATAGATTATAGAATACAGCAGGAGTGGCCAACAAGTCGATCGCGATCAACCTGTCATTCGCAAAACCAATTTTAGTCGATCACTTGCGATGTCTTGACTTAATATGTTACACTTGTAAGTTGTAACTGAACACAACGCGTAAATGTAATGCGCAAACGCAACTGTAGTGACATCGGATCTCCTCATTCTCCCTCAGATGCGGTTTTGTCGGTCCATGTGCAATCCATTTGCGTACAGTTGTAAAAGAGGAATAAGAAATGTAGACAAAGGGTCATATAACCAAAAAAAAAGAAGGGACAGAGAGAGTAGGTCAGGATACAGTAGAGAGAAGAAGGGTGAAGTGGTGGTCCCCGAAAGTGACAACGTTGAGTTTCAATTTTTCTTGTTTAAAATGTAAGTACCTTTCCTTCGTGTTTTAAATTAAATTGTGGCTTTTCTTTTCTATCTAAACTTAGTATGTATTTCACACCTCCCTCCCCCTTGCCACTTAGACCAGGGATGGACAACGTTTTTCTGTGTAAGGGCCGCATTTCAAAACTTTTGAACTAAACAAGATAAAAAAGAGGAAAAAATTCCGGTAAATCACAATTATTTATTCATATATAATTATAAAATAGAATAGGTATACTTAATTTAGCTTCTAGAACTGATGTAAATGTAATGTATCAAAAATATTTGATTAAATATTAGTCACTGCTAGTTTTAAGTTAGTTTCGAGGTGAGTCTGTTAGCCAGTTTCTCGTTTTAATTTTTACTAAATTCATTACAGGAAAAACTATTCACACACATAAGTTGTAGAAAATAACATTTGAATTTTTGCTGCATATTTCTTAAGCTAGGAAATTGATATATTTATACACATTTTATGCGACTCGGGCCTCAGAATGTCCATCCCTGACTTAGACTATGCTTACAACAACAAGTCGATCGCAACACATTTTTAAGATAAAAAGTAGATCTTATGTACATAAAAGTTGGCCACCCGTGGAATACAGTATTGCATCAATACAAAGGATAGACAAAGTGTCCCAAGATTGAGGGTACAAGGTGGAGTTACGAGGTTTTTTTCAGAAAAAAAAAGGACAATTTTCCACAATAAACCAAACATTTTATTACATTGTATAGAACATTGTTTAAATTTACATTAATTTACATGCTATTTACTCTTGATATTTCTCTTGTGATTTAGCTGCTTTTAACAATTTTTCCTGTTTTGCAAATTGGTAAAATTGCTTACAAGTGAAAAGGAAAGTGTGTAAAATTTGTAGTTCTGATTTAATCAGCTCTGAATAGCACTTGTTTCTTCAGTAATGAAGAATAAATTGACAGATGTTAGACTAAACTATCAAAGCCATCTATACGATGTCATTGTAATTACAATATTCTGTGAGTTTTAAAAAAAATGCTTTGATGTGTATGAATGCAAAAAAAAAAAAAGAAATTGTCTTAAAGGCAAAAGAAAAGTTTAAACAGCATGATGTTTGAATTGCCAATTTTGATCAAACTCAGTGAGGTTATAGTGAATCCTCAATGACTGACATGTGCCAAGCAGTAATGCTCAATACTCAAAAGTGAGAAAATTAAGGTTAAAAATTACCTTTAGAATTTTTGCCATTTGTAGAATGGCTGGTGGTTTGGTGGGGGCACTAGTTTCATAATCATGAGGTTGGTGTTTTGAATCTCATTGGTTTCAATGTAATTGTTTTTATATAAAACTATAATTTTCATTTATTCTTAATATTTTTAAATTTATTATATTTATTTAAAAATTATTTTCAACTATTCATGTACTGTACATATACATATTGAATATATACAAATATTCATGGAATTCATACTAACATTTATTTATAATTTATTTGGGAAGAGGATGAGATATAAACTAAATTATCATTATCCAAAGCCAATTTTGTTAATCAAAAAGACATTTTTATTAACATTATTCAATCTGTTTGCTTTCCAGGAGCACAATTTTGCAGATGATAATTGTCATAGAAGCATGTGAAACAATAAACATTTCTGCAGCATGTGCATTGAATAAATGCAGATTTTTACAATAAGAAGATTTACACATGCACTGGAAAAACAAACTTAATTAATGTTTAAAAACACTTCTCCATCATCAACTAATTTGGATGAAAATCATTCATACTGTATTACATTTGAAAATATCAGAGCACTTAATGTTTTTTCCTGTCACCTTTGCAAGTTCTGAAATTGATGAAGAACCCTCAGTCTTGATTTTGTAATATTGTCATGCGGTGATTCTTCTGCAGAGTACATTTCTATGCTATTGATGTTAGTATGAGATATCAAAGTCATCCTTTGTTCTTTAGCAAACAAAGATGTAATTATAAACACATTTAGGTCAAACAATGACTTTGTTGCCGGAGTATGTACTGTACATGAGTATACAGAAATGTTTTGTTTTTAAATAAATATTGTTAGGTAGCATTTCTTAATTGCTTTTGACATTGCCTTGTTATTTGAAACATATGGATTTTATTGTTTTATTACCCTGTTTATTGTGCATTTGTAGTTTTCTAAAAATAAACAAGCAAATATTTATTGGCATTGTCACAATGCCTGGCTGTAATGGTAATTTTTAATCATATTTTTAATTCATTTAATTTAAAATATACGCTCTCCACCTCAAATTAATACTGTAGTGTCTTGGCTTTGTACACCATATTTTTCCTTTAACAATAGAGTTGTGCCAGTCATCTATTAACAGCTTTCAGGGGAAGTTTTAAATTGAAATAACATGACTTCCAGTTTGCATCAGAAGTTCATATATAGTTAATCCAGGCTTCTTCTCCTAAGGTTTCCATATCTGGTCTAGGATTTCATCTATCTAACTTCATTCTCAAGCTTAAAGAAAGACAGATGGATTGATAACAGTGGAAATTTATAGGTCTACAATTTTTTCAAATTGCAATAAAATTCTATTTTAGACAAACCAATGGATTATTGCCCACAGGAAAAAATTCCTTATCTTAATGCAATTTAAAATTTATTATTTTCAATTTTTTTTAATTACTGTGCAAAAAAATTAGAGATTTTAAAATGTTTAAAAGCTCTTATTAATGAATTGTTCAAGTGTACTAGTATGGGATAATAAACACTAGTTTTCGGACAGTTTTTTGATTTTTCAATAAATAAAAGTTAAATTTCAATCTCTATTCTCTTAAAGCATGAAGCTGTTCATTGAAATGAAAAAGATTAGAAACCAGTTTATTTTGCAGTTGTGACAAAGGTAGCCAGATTAGACAAAAAATTCCAAAATTGGGTTACTTTTCATAAACTTGAACTTTTTTTTTTATCATTTTGATAAACTTTTTATTTTATCTTACTCTTTTTAACATCATGTTATTTTTCAGCCAATTTTTTACTAAAAAATTTGTAATTTTTCTGAAGAATTAACTGGCATTTACTGTACATTACTTAAGTGTTCATCACAGTCTACATTTTTGTTTAGTTCTCATACAAAAATAATTGTAAAGTTCAGCAAAGTTTGTCTTCAGAAAAGAAACAAAATTAGAAATTTTTGATAAGGTGATGACAAGTTTAAAAAAGCAGAAATGGCAATAAAATATAGGATAGCAAAAAATACATTATCAACAATTAAACAACAAAAAAATTACTTGTGTGAGTAGTTAATTTGAGCATACTTGAAAATAAGGATACAAATAGGATTTTTGTACAAAATAGGATTTTACAAAATGGGATACAAATAGGATTTTTATCCATTATAAAATTAATGTTATTTTTACTAATAGAAAATAAAATCTTTAAGACTGCCATTTTATTAATAAATAAACATTCTACATAATTCATTTCTTCAAGAAACAAAAGGCTAAAGAGGCTCACTAGGAGACAAAAAGGACCCAGTGTACCCTGGTCCTGCACAGTACAAGCTCTCAACAGCCTTAAACATTTATACAGGTTTTTGAATAATAATATAAATTCTGGTAAAGAAAAAATATATACTTTTTCTAATCTTTATTATAATTTATTTATGCAACTTATATTATTAACAATATTTAACAATTACTTTAAGATTTATTTTAATTAAACTATTATGATTTATATTAATTTATTCTATAATGCAATTGTTTAGTTTCATAAAAAAAATTATACATTTAAAAATAAATATAATTTTTAATTATAAATAGTTATAAAGCCTTCATTTATAATTAAAAAATAAATTTTGAAGCTTCCAAGTTTTCAGGAACAGATTGCAAATCTAAATATTTATATTATCAAAACATACTGGAAAAATAGTTCAAACTATTGTATTAGTTTTTCTATTAAATTTTATAAAATTAAAATTTGATTATATTAAATTTTACTTCAATTTTAAGTCTATTTAAAAGAAACTTATTCAATTTTCAATATAAAGTATGAAAAGTCATTATCTGATAAAACTTATTGGTTTTTCAGACTACTTAAACTATTGATGATATAAATATAAATGAACAATTACAAAGATTTTCATTTAAATTATAAATTGATCAATTACAAAACATTACAAATTAGCAATTACAAAAATTGCTAAGTTATTTTATTTATTGTAAAATAACTGAGAAAGTTTAGTTACATCAGTAAAGAAAAATAATGAAGAAATGGAAAAATTGATTTTTCTGATTTAATTTGAAAGCTATAACTATTAGATTATTTAATAAACTCTGTTATGTAATAAGACTTTTTTTTAATAAAAGCATTTTGTCTGCAAGAAAACAGATGGATGTATTCCCAATAACACAGCCTATAATTTTTATTCAAATGTCTTATCTTAATCTAAATTTTTAATTAAATTTATTGTAGTAAACAGATTGAATCTCATAAAAGTATTTAAAATATTTGGTATGAAATGTCAATTAACAAACTGAATAAAATAATTTCATTTAATCATTTACAATCAATCATTTTTGATAAATTAAAAATCAAAACTATAGATTAATAAGAAAAATTTTATCCAAAGTAATTTTGCAACCATAAATTAAATTAAATTTTTTCTTATAAAATTTCTAAAAAGTATATTATTTTATGTATGAAAATATTTTAAAAATTTCAAAAATTTAAATAATTTCAATACAAACAGTTATACATAACTAAGTGAAGAGAACTTGTGGCCATTATTTTAATGAAGCTTTTTTATATAAATTTATAATTAATTACTTATATAGTTTATACTGTATTATAATTTAAAAAAAATTAATCCAAAATCCCATTTACTGTATTGATTTTATAAATAAAATAATATACCAATTTATAAATAACATTATTATTAAAAAATCACCTCAATAAAAAGATTTTATTTACTTTAGAACATTAATTGTAAAAAAAATTAAATATATTTAAATTAATAAAACACTTTTTAAGTTTAACATTTCCATAAATAATTTTTTAAAATAATATTATATAATGGTATAAAAAATTTGTTTGGACAATGTAAAAAAAAAAAATAAGCTAGTAAAGGTATTCTTTTAATGAAAAAATTATAAAGAACTATCTGATAAACATAAATCATTCAAAATATCAAAAATAGTGCAATATAATTCAGTTCAAGATTTAAGACAAAATTCAAATAATCTTCCAAAACCTGAACTATATAAACTGTACAACTATCTTATTGATGTACTCAAAAGTTCGGAGATAAACACTGCAAAAATTGAATTTTTTGCTTTATCATCTAATAAGGTAATTTTAATAACTTGAGTAAATTTATTTGCTGATAACAATTATTGTTACTGATTCTAAAATCTTTGTAAATAATTGTTTTATAATCTGTCCTGCATCAGCAACTGGGTAACAACTCTTGTTGCTAATAAATTTGTTTAAGAATGAGTGAATATATTCTTTTAATAATATAGAGAAAATAATTATAAAATTACATCTTTTATTTCCAAGAGAATATATAANTTAAAGAATTCTCTTTTTGTAACTGGAGAAAAGTTAACGACTTCTAAACATTACCGAAAATGTAGCCTCTTCCGAAGAGAACGAACACTACGGCCATTATGCTTATACGAGAGAAACTGCCGCCATTCTCGCGAGGTGGAGCCACCTCGATGGCAATAAACAACAATAGTTAACTCACTGAATTATTTCAATGCTTTGCAAAGGATAGTTCACCGACCTTGAAATTTCATTAAATATATTCACAAATTATAAATTTATTAATAAGTTAATCATATTTTATAAGGTATATGAAAACATAACCTTGAAATGTAACTTATGACAAGTGAGCGTGAAAATTACTACTAGTCTATAGAAATAACTATAACTTCCTTTTTTCCTCCATTTAATAACTTCCCTATCTTGTTGTTCAATGCATTTATCCTTCTTTTTACCTTATCACGTCAAGGATCAGCGGTACAACAGTTTGAAAATCTAGTGTTATTGACCTCAATAGAAACATTTTTCCACATATTAATGATTTTTCTTTTATACTATAATCTATTTTTAAAAACAGCTCATTTAATAAAAGATTTTATTTGATTTGTATAAGCTTAAAAGATTCTGAACTTTTTATTTTATTATTAATTCAACTTTAACTTATATAAAAATTTTATTTCTTATCATTTCTGTAATTTTATTATTATTCATAGATAATCAAATGTTATAGCCAGATTCTTATCAGGCCTCACAGTAGCCCAATAAGAATCTGGATGTAACGTCTGATTAGTAATATTTATCAGGGTGATTGTATATCAAATTATTATTCATAGCAATACAATCAATTATTAACAATACAATCAATATTATTAGCAGCAATACAATCAATACAAAATATTTTATATTTTTAATACATTCAAAATATAAAATATGGTATATAAAATTGTCTAATGATAAAAATTAAAAAAAAAGTTTATTTCAAATAAAAATCACTGAAGAATAAGTCTAGACAAAAATGTTAAATACAGTATATAAATAAATTTAATTAAGTTTCAATCAATAAAATAAAATATCTGTTGTTATGCACTTCACATGTGAATTAGGCATTAGGAGAATCTCCGAATTTCATTTTAATCAAATTTAGTTTATTTTCAATATAATTTATCTTTATTTAAACTGGCAAATAGCCAAAGTTAGATATTTTACAGATGTTTTACAATCTGTTTTGAGTATTCATTCCACTGATTATGACACCACTATTAATATATTATCATTATATTTATTTATTTATATTTAAAATGAAACATATTAATAAAAATTGTATAATTAATTAAAAAGCAATTAATCAAAATAAATGAATAATTACCTGTTCACCATGTAAAAGATCTTCCAATAATTCTGCATTTCCCCATAAAGCTGCCTGATGGAGCAAAAGACCAGAAAATTCTTCTTCGTTATCATCTTCAGCCATAATTAAGTTTTATTATTCAAATACCTATTATTGAAAAAAATATTACAATTTAATACAAATATTAAAAGTGATAAACTTTATAATACAACTATACATTTCAAGTTATGTAATTTTACACATGAAAAGCAAAACTGAAAAAAAAAAAAAGTTAATAATTTTTAAAATTTTTTATTAAAAAAATGTTTTCTCACGCAATAAACAACAATAGTAAACTCACTGAATTATTTCAATGCTTTGCAAAGGATAGTTCACCGACCTTGAAATTTCATTAAATATATTCACAAATTATAAATTTATTAATAAGTTAATCATATTTTATAAGGTATATGAAAACATAACCTTGAAATGTAACTTATGACAAGTGAGCGTGAAAATTACTACTAGTCTATAGAAATAACTATAACTTCCTTTTTTCCTCCATTTAATAACTTCCCTATCTTGTTGTTCAATGCATTTATCCTTCTTTTTACCTTATCACGTCAAGGATCAGCGGTACAACAGTTTGAAAATCTAGTGTTATTGACCTCAATAGAAACATTTTTCCACATATTAATGATTTTTCTTTTATACTATAATCTATTTTTAAAAACAGCTCATTTAATAAAAGATTTTATTTGATTTGTATAAGCTTAAAAGATTCTGAACTTTTTATTTTATTATTAATTCAACTTTAACTTAAAAAATTAACTAGTAAATTAATTCTGAAAATTTCAACACAATATTTTTTGATTTATTTTTTAGTTTTTTAACCAGTTCAGTTATATTTCTATAAATATTTAACAAGTATAAAAATAATAATCTTGTCTGAAAAAAATCTTAAAGATTTTGATGCTTATAAAACATTTAAAAATTCAATACTGTATTATTTTTACATGTGAAAATTTAGTTCTTTAAATATTTATAAAACAAAAAAAATGAATTTTTGCATTTTTATTCCTATAAAATATTAAATTAAAACTACATAATTTATATGTTATTATTAGAAGTCAATGATAGAAAAGGAATATATTTATAAAATTCTACATTTAATATCACACAAAATTCGAAAAAAAAAATCTAATTTTATATTATTTGATACTAATATTTTTAATTAATAATTCATTTTTTTTTGTTGTTGTTAAACTGATAAACTTCATAACATAAAGCACATAATGAAAACGACATCGATACTTATTGTAAAATTCAAACACCGGAAACCAATTATAGGAGAACAATAGCTATTAGTTTTCCACTTTTGCCGATTAATATAACAACTTCTTTGTTAGAAAAATCAAATATAATTACTTAAAAAAACAAAAATATTTAACCAAAATGAAAAGCGATCAGTCGGTTATTCGAAAGAGAAGTCATAAATGCGATAATCGCAATTATCGGTCACGAAACCACTTTTATTATCGCACGAATAAAAACGTTAAAATGTCACGATTTCGCTCCATATTTAATCGAAACAATTCCTATTAAGGAGAAATTCTAAGAAACATCACTTTTTAAATCCTACGCTTAAAAATCAAAGAAAATAACATCCATCCACGCTTTAATCCAAACCAATCACATTCGACTTGATAGAATTTTCTATAACTTATTTACGAATATGTCGCGAATATTATTAAGTCAAATGTTAATATTTTATTTATCAGAAAAAAGTCGATAAGCAAGTAGACTTAAAAATATATATATATATATATATACTGTATATTTTAAACATAATAATTCTAAAATAAACCTTGCATACTCAATCAGCAACAAATAGCAATTTAATAAATTATTAAATAAACTAATAGGAAGATTTTATGAGTTTTTAATTAATTAATAATTATTTTAAAAAAAATTAGGACATTTTATCTATCGTAATTTTAATACGACAATTTATGATAATTGCATTACATATTTAAGATAATANTGCAGATAACGAATATGATCACATCGTTATCGGAAAAAAGTACCGATATCGCACAGTATGGCTGCTTATTAGGCCATAACATAAAGCACATAATGAAAACGACATCGATACTTATTGTAAAATTCAAACACCGGAAACCAATTATAGGAGAACAATAGCTATTAGTTTTCCACTTTTGACGATTAATATAACAACTTCTTTGTTAGAAAAATCAAATATAATTACTTAAAAAAAAACAAAAATATTTAACCAAAATGAAAAGCGATCAGTCGGTTATTCGAAAGAGAAATCGTAAATGCGATAATCGCAATTATCGGTCACGAAACCACTTTTATTATCGCACGAATAAAAACGTTAAAATGTCACGATTTCGCTCCATATTTAATCGAAACAATTCCTATTAAGGAGAAATTCTAAGAAACATCACTTTTTAAATCCTACGCTTAAAAATCAAAGAAAATAACATCCATCCACGCTTTAATCCAAACCAATCACATTCGACTTGATAGAATTTTCTATAACTTATTTACGAATATGTCGCGAATATTATTAAGTCAAATGTTAATATTTTATTTATCAGAAAAAAGTCGATAAGCAAGTAGACTTAAAAATATATATATATATATATATACTGTATATTTTAAACATAATAATTCTAAAATAAACCTTGCATACTCAATCAGCAACAAATAGCAATTTAATAAATTATTAAATAAACTAATAGGAAGATTTTATGAGTTTTTAATTAATTAATAATTATTTTAAAAAAAATTAGGACATTTTATCTATCGTAATTTTAATACGACAATTTATGATAATTGCATTACATATTTAAGATAATAATTCATTTATATGATTTCTCTATAATATACTAAATGCTAAATCTTCGAGAATTTTAAATGATGTAATTGAAGATTTACCAGATTTTCGCGGGAGAAATTGATGAAATTAATACACGTTTTTTTTTATACGTATTGCAACAATTAATAATGCACATGATCTATTTTTGTGACTATGCAAAATAATATTTTGTTACTTCATTGTGATTTTATTATACGACGAAGTCACATTTAATTAATATTTTTCTTGAAATTTAACAATTCCTATATTTTTGTTTACATTCCTCATTGCAGAGTACTAATAAGTACTACGATCGAGTTTTCATTCATTTCATTCATTAGGCTAATGATAAAATTAACACTTACGGTTTAATAGCGAGTATTGTGTCGTTGACTTTTTGTTTCAATTTAAAGAATTCTCTTTTTGTAACTGGAGAAAAGTTAACGACTTCTAAACATTACCGAAAATGTAGCCTCTTCCGAAGAGAACGAACACTACGGCCATTATGCTTATACGAGAGAAACTGCCGCCATTCTCGCGAGGTGGAGCCACCTCGATGGTAAATATTACATTTAACTACAATCGCTCTCTCATTGGAGTATTTTCTCACGTGATTCTCTTTCCACGCTCGTATTGAGTGATTTAAATCGACAATTTATCCTCCTATCGATTGATCTTTATTATATTTTTGTCGGCCAATTGGATTAACATTATCTAAGCATGGGATAATGCGTCACGACAATGTTATTAACGTCGTGTTCGTATATTTTTTTTTACAGTACAGTATAAAACAATATTTAATATACTGTACTTTATAAAATACGATTCTTATTCGTGTTAATAGTAGAATTTTATCTTAACAATGTTTTTATTAATAAAAAATAATCTGAAATTCGCTGTTTGTGTGACTAAAATATAATAATCGAAAATAAAGTGTACATCTTAGATTGTACTGATATGGGATAATACAATACAATACACGGGCGTTATGCCAAGGAGGCGCCTCCCAAGAGGACTTTCTGTAGGAAATTGGCCCCTGTTCAGGTCTTACCGGGATTATTAAAGATAAGGTTGTTTGACTCGTAGAAAGTAGTTCTTGCAGAGCTCACAGTTGGCTAAGATAGCAGTCGACATACATTTTTTCCCATTAAAACTGTTTCCGCTCTGAAAGCACTAAGAGGGTCTTTTTAGCAGTCCTATTTTGATTTTGGCTAGGCCACAATGGTACCTGAGTGATGAAGGACGGGACACATCCCGATAGATAAATTAAACTTATATCAAGCGGTTTTTGTACTATACTTAGCAAAGATTTCATTTTGCGGTTATGTAATACCTCGATAAATAAACAAACCACAAAATGAAATTTTTGTTAAGCGTAATACAAAACAGCTCGATATTTAGACAATGTAATATAACAGTAAACTTCACAAAATAAAAAATTATATGTAGGCGTTAAAATTTAGCCGAAGTAAAACAGTGTTTAATTGACATAATATTTCAATGTGTAAGTAATATAGAAATAAAAAGCGGCTCGGCAAACAAACAATAGGCGAAAAAATTTTTGCGAAACACCTGCCTTTGTAAGATTTACAATAGTCACAGTTTCGAACGCAAGGAATTTTTACATTATCAGATCCAGTTCGGTTTGTTTCGTCATTGCGCGTGATAAAATAAATGAGACGAGGTTGTAGTAGAACTGAATTTATTGTCTTCCTCGCGTATATTGGTACATGTCTCACTGGGTGAGTTCGGACTCGTTCTAGGAAGTGATGACACATAACACCCGGGGTTCGTTATTTGTTTTCACAACGGTTAAGATGGTAGCGTTCGCCACACGCGAATGACAAAGTTGATATGCAAGCAGTTTTACATGTGTTCAGACGGAAATCACTTCGTTAAATATTACTGAGATTTAAAGATGTCTTTCCAGCTGATTTGTCGAAATCGTGCAGTTCCAAAAAGTGCATTTATGAAATACTGGTACAAAGTGTTGAAATCTCCCCACTTAGCGATCGCCTGGTAGTTTCCGATAAAACTGAGTTTTTATTAGCGGCAGAATCTACACGTAGTTAGGAGAATGATCCCGGTCAAGTATCAGCCCATTTATCTTATATACGTATATTGAATTAACATGGTTGTTTAAAATTAAAAAAAAAAACAAACAAATATCTACGCCCTTGGTGTTTATAACGTTAGATATTTTATAAGGAATAACCTTCCTTTTTGCGGCGAAAAGTAAAACTTACCGAAAAGGTTGCAGATAACGAATATGATCACATCGTTATCGGAAAAAAGTACCGATATCGCACAGTATGGCTGCTTATTAGGCCTAATATTTGGACTTGGTCAAGTATAGGTCCATTTAAATTGTGAAACTTTTTATATAAATTGTATAAAATATTCTAATTAAAAATGTTTCTATAAATTTAAGTTTCTATAAATTTTATAAAAAATAATCGTGCATCATGTATAATTTCCAATTTTAAAGTATATATTTTTGAAATAAACATATAAACCTTAAACAGTTATAGGATTTTAAAATAATTTAAAAATTCTTTCGCCTATTGTTCGTTTTCCGAGCCGCTTTTTGTTAAATATATTAACTTTAACTAAAATGTTACGATAAATTGAAGCATAAACTATCAAAAGTAATTTTGATTCAACTGTAGACGCCGAATTTTATTGCGCCGACAATTTTCGATTCTCGTTTTAAAAGTATTCGTTTATTTTAAATGTTAGTGCCTCGGTGAATTCGAATATGGAAGAAATTTCACGTGGCTAGGATAGCGGGGATGTAGCTCAATCGGTAGAGCGCTCGCTTCGCATGCGAGAGGTACCGAGATCGATGCTCGGCATCTCCATTTGCTGCTGTTATTTTTACAAACGTCTGCAAGGAATAAATTTTTGGCTCCTCAAAAAGTAATTCGTTTTTCCGTTCCACACTTGTAAATGACGCTAACGACGAGTACCGCGACCGGTATGTATGTATCGGTCTGCGCTTCATTCTATTACAATTAATTATTCGTACAAGAGTCAATTTGCAAATAATAAGCACCGTACACGGCTATCTACGGTGCTTATTATTTGCAAATTGACTCTTGCGAATTTTATAAACATCCGACGTGTCGTCGTAAACTGCAGTGAAAGTGTTCAGGAAGAACGCTAGAACGGTTAACAAAACGTTTCTCGTTGACGCATTCAATTGATTGCAAAATGCGCTTAGCCTACTTTTAGTACCAGTAATTTTCTACATTCATTTCTGCGTTGCAAACGCCCAATAGAGTAGGCTAAACTGTTTATAGGATATTTCAGCCACTTAGTTGTCGGGGATGTAGTTCAGATGGTAGAGCGCTTGCTTACTATGTGAGAGGTACCGAGATCGATACAGGTTTTAAATCTGATTTCTAAAATCGTCCGCCCATTCTCATTATATCCGGTTTGAATTCGATCACATCATTTGAATAAACGATGTGATCGAATTCTCGAAGTACTTTTCAGATTTTTGCTAAAGTTATCAAATAATTCTCTGGAATTTAAACAAAAATTTACTCTGTCATATATCTGGCTCAAAAAAATTCCCTTTCGCAACTTTTCGGTTCGCCAAAATGTGTGTCCGAAATTCATATCGTTTCGGAAGCAGGCTGCAAGTAGGCTACACCGTAAATATAAAGTCGGTAGCAAAGATATACGTGAGTACCACGTTTCCAGGTATAACGAAGGCGGAGGAAAATTTACAATACGATGACTACGCCGAGTATCGATCTCGGTACCTCTCACATGCAAAGCGAACGCGTTAGCATTTGAACTACGCCCCCGACGTTCATAACGCTTTTGCAGCTCGTTTGCATTCTTTCATCATCTGCTGCCAAGTAACGTTTTCACGGCTGCAATCGATTATCTTTGTGTTTTCAGTTGAGCAATGCGGTCTTGGTGTGAAACTTGGAAATTTTCGAATTGTGGTTGCGTTCGAGAAAACGTTCGGCACCATTGTCGTGACGGCAGTGAAATCTGACAAATGGTAACGAGGGAAGATAAATGAAAGTGTATTTGGAATGAGAATATTGTCGACAACGTACGGATCCGGACTTGTTCGAAAAGTCAACATCTACTGCTTTCTGATGTCTGCTTTCAAGAGCAGTGGGTAAGCATCGGACTCACAGGTTTTCGCGCTACTTACTGTTTACAACTGCCGCGCGTCGATGTTTTCGTTTATTTTCTACGACACCAGCCAGTTTCGTGCATGGATATGTTTAGATCGTACATAAAAAATCGAGCAAATGGGCATCTCTACAGATTTGCCGATAACCTCAACCGTAAAAATATTGACTGCGAAAAATTTTCCTAATAAATTGGTCATTGCGTTTTTTTAAACTTCAATGGACGTCCGTTTTATTTCATCAAATTTTCTACAGTTTATGCATTTTATTATTCATAAAGTGATAAAGGTTTTGAGGAGGGGTTGAGTTTCGTTTGACGTCCGAAGAGGGGAAGGAGTTACGGAAACTTGAACAAACTGGGACAATGAGGGTAGGGGGAGTAAAAATTTCAAAACAAAAATAACAAAACGAGGAGCAAAGACAACAGCAGAGCGAGAGAATGAAGAGGTATTGGAAAGAAAGAAAGAAGAACAAAGGGAAGGGAAGAGGGAAAAGCAAGTCATAATTAGTTGTTTGTACGTGGTCCAAAGATGGCCGGAATCGACACAAGAAGAAGAAGAAGAAAACGAGGAAGTAATTTATAAACAGAGTCAAAATTAAAATAAAATAAAAAAGCATTTCAGATATCCGGTCATCAAGTCGATCATATGTAATTAATAAGGATAGTTGGCAACAACGAATAAATAAAGGTAGTTGGCAACACTGATTTTACGGTAACCATTTTGTTTATCGATGTTTTGAGTGATAAACATGGAGACTTTATTAGAACAGCAGCGAAGATATCACGAAGAGAGAGAGCGTTTGGTCGACGCTATGGTGAAAGAAATGTTACACAGAAAAAGCACAGTAAGTTCTGCGAACTTCCATTAGTGCATTGATTTGATATTAAGTAAAGAAGAATTGGTTATATATATATATTTTATATCTAAGTAAAATTAGGGTGTAGCTTTAAAAAAAACTTGAAAATTACTGCAAATATTATTACTGTTCTTTAAAAAGAGGAAAATGAGTAAAAGTAAATAGATTTCCAACAAATATTATCTATTTTATTCAAAACAATTGTATTGCCAATGAATGGCTGCATTCAGTAGACTCAACAGTTCTGAAGCTGTTGAGTATTTTTCTGTCGAGCGCCCTCTACGGTAGCGCTCTTTCGGAATGAGTTTGGTGTTTTGATGTCCATTTGGCTGCGTCTTTTGTTTATGCTACCTATCACTACCCGAAACTGACCGATGAGGTTTTTGGTTCCAACGCATACGTTACTTGTCGTTTAGGAGATTCAGGTTGCTACATAACAGCTACCGATTTTCTCGGTTACAACTGTTGAGTCTGCTGAACGCAGCCAATGGCTGCAGTTGGCATGCTCGGCAGTTGTAACTATTCAAAGGTGTTTTGGCTGATAAGTGTATCAGTGTGGATTTGCTGAATGATGAGTGATGTATGCTTTGGAACAGGAAGTTAATATCAAAAAATTATATTTTTGAAAATTTATATTAGAATATCTGTTTTCGGTTGTTCACAAATGCTTAATGCTGTAATGAATACCTTTATATTGATGTATAATGTCTTTATTCTGGGTGCAACTGATGTTCAGTTGCAGTTAGTGAAAGGAAATGTAAATGAAATAAACTACTAAATATGACATCAAAACACCGAACATGTTCTGAAAGTTCTGTAGAAACTAGTATTCAGCAGAAAAATATTTGACTACTCTAAAACTGTTGAGTCTGCTGAATATGACCAATGATGTGGAGATAAACATTCACTGATATAACTACAAATAGAATTAAATATCTTAAGAATGAAAAAGTGAATATTTTATGTGAAAAAAATCTGATGTAAACTGAAGATGACCTGTTAAATAAGTTGAAAAGTTTTGTTCAAATATGGAAAAAAATCTGTCCAAAGTGGAACCTGTCTAAATGGAAAAAAATTTTAAACAGAACAATTTCAATTTTCTATATTATATTTTATTATAAGCTGGAAATCTGTCCAATGTGGGAACAAGAGGTTTTTGATGTGAAGAATGTAATTTAATCTGAAAACAGCAGAAAATTGTGATCCTACTTATAGACAATGTCATAAGTATAATGAATACTTTATAGTATGAAAATTATTCTGAGAATGAATTTTAACCTTTTCAGAAAAACAAAGATTATGTGATGAGATCTCTGTTAATATTAGTCTTTGCTGGAGTTAACCAAGAATTGAGAACTTTCAATAATCTAATGAATTTCTGAGAACAAGCAACATATTTATCAAAAACAATCAGAATAAGGTAACCAATTTGCCTTAAATGGAGTAATTAGTAGCTAACTAGTACCAAGTATTCAAAGAGAAGTTGATAAACATCATTAATAATTACAAGAATTGAAGTTAATGATTAATTAGATTATTAAAATTCTTTGAGANTGAGGTAAGAGGTGTAATAAATAATAGATATTTGTATTTACAGGCAACAGATGGCGACTCCTGAAGGCTGCAGGCGGGAGACTCGGGCCGCCGGCCGCGTGCCAGGGGGAGACGCGCGCTGGGGGCTAAGGAAGGGGGAGTTGACGATTTTTTTTTCAACACTGAGATGGGGAAAACCGAAAAAAAAAATTTCGGCCACGTGACGCCGTCCCTTTTGGGCTCGGAGTCACGTGACCGGATGTGACGTAGGCGCATCTTTGGAGGGCTATATCTCGCTTAGGGTCGCCCGTATGGGCATGGTCCTTTTGACTTTTCTGCTCGCACAGGGGGGCTCTACAATTTGGGGGGGACGAAATTTTGCTACATTTGTCCTAGAATCTTGCCAAATTAGGGTGTAGCTTAAAAAAAAAACTTGAAAATTACTGCAAATATTATTACTGTTCTTTAAAAAGAGAAAAATGAGTAAAAGTAAATAGATTTCCAACAAATATTGTCTATTTTATTCAAAACAATTGTATTGCCAATGAATGGCTGCATTCAGTAGACTCAACAGTTCTGGAGCTGTTGAGTATTTTTCTGTCGAGCGCCCTCTACGGTAGCGCTCTTTCGGAATGTGTTTGGTGTTTTGATGTCCATTTGGCTGCGTCTTTTGTTTATGCTACCTATCACTACCCGAAACTGACCGATCAGGCTTTTTGTTCCAACGCATACATTACTTGTCATTTAGGAGATTCAGGTTGCTACATAACAGCTACCGATTTGCTCGGTTACAACTGTTCAAAGACTGCGTTGTAACTATTCAAAGGTGTTTTGGCTAGTAAGTGTATCAATGTGGATTTGCTGAATGATGAGTGATGTATGCTTTGAAACAGGAAGTTAATATCAAAAAATTATATTTTTGAAAATTTATATTAGAATACCTGTTTTTGGTTGTTCACGAATGCTTAATGCTGTAATGAATACCTTTATATTGATGTATAATGTCTTTATTCTGGGTGCAACTGATGTTCAGTTGCAGTTAGTGAAAGGAAATGTAAATGAAATAAACTAGTAAATATGACACCAAAACACCAAACATGTTCTGAAATAGTTCTGTAGAAACTAGTATTCAGCAGAAAAATATTTGACTACTCTGAAACTGTGAGTCTGCTGAATACGACCAATGACATGGAGATAAACATTTACTGATATAACTACAAATAGAATTAAATATCTTAAGAATGAAAAAGTGAATATTTTATGTGAAAAAAATCTGATGTAAACTGAAGATGACCTGTTAAATAAGTTGAAAAGTTTTGTTCAAATACGGAAAAAAATCTGTCCAAAATTGAACCTGTCTAAATGGAAAAAAATTTTAAACAGAACAATTTCAGTTTTCTATATTATATTTTATTATAAGCTGGAAATTGTCCAATGTGGGAACAAGAGGTTTTTGATGTAAAGAATGTAATTTAATCTGAAAACAGCAGAAAATTGTGATCCTACTTATAGACAATGTCATAAGTATAATGAATACTTTATAGTATGAAAATTATTCTGAGAATGAATTTTAACCTTTTCAGAAAAACAAAGATTATGTGATGAGATCTCTGTTAATATTAGTCTTTGCTGGAGTTAACCAAGAATTGAGAACTTTCAATAATCTAATGAATTTCTGAGAACAAGCAACATATTTATCAAAAACAATCAGAATAAGGTAACCAATTTGCCTTAAATGGAGTAATTAGTAGCTAACTAGTACCAAGTATTCAAAGAGAAGTTGATAAACATCATTAATAATTACAAGGATTGAAGTTAATGNTTATTTTAAAAAAAATTAGGACATTTTATCTATCGTAATTTTAATACGACAATTTATGATAATTGCATTACATATTTAAGATAATAATTCATTTATATGATTTCTCTATAATATACTAAATGCTAAATCTTCGAGAATTTTAAATGATGTAATTGAAGATTTACCAGATTTTCGCGGGAGAAATTGATGAAATTAATACACGTTTTTTTTTATACGTATTGCAACAATTAATAATGCACATGATCTATTTTTGTGACTATGCAAAATAATATTTTGTTACTTCATTGTGATTTTATTATACGACGAAGTCACATTTAATTAATATTTTTCTTGAAATTTAACAATTCCTATATTTTTGTTTACATTCCTCATTGCAGAGTACTAATAAGTACTACGATCGAGTTTTCATTCATTTCATTCATTAGGCTAATGATAAAATTAACACTTACGGTTTAATAGCGAGTATTGTGTCGTTGACTTTTTGTTTCAATTTAAAGAATTCTCTTTTTGTAACTGGAGAAAAGTTAACGACTTCTAAACATTACCGAAAATGTAGCCTCTTCCGAAGAGAACGAACACTACAGCCATTAGGCTTATACGAGAGAAACTGCCGCCATTCTCGCGAGGTGGAGCCACCTCGATGGTAAATATTACATTTAACTACAATCGCTCTCTCATTGGAGTATTTTCTCACGTGATTCTCTTTCCACGCTCGTATTGAGTGATTTAAATCGACAATTTATCCTCCTATCGATTGATCTTTATTATATTTTTGTCGGCCAATTGGATTAACATTATCTAAGCATGGGATAATGCGTCACGACAATGTTATTAACGTCGTGTTCGTATATTTTTTTTTACAGTACAGTATAAAACAATATTTAATATACTGTACTTTATAAAATACGATTCTTATTCGTGTTAATAGTAGAATTTTATCTTAACAATGTTTTTATTAATAAAAAATAATCTGAAATTCGCTGTTTGTGTGACTAAAATATAATAATCGAAAATAAAGTGTACATCTTAGATTGTACTGATATGGGATAATACAATACAATACACGGGCGTTATGCCAAGGAGGCGCCTCCCAAGAGGACTTTCTGTAGGAAATTGGCCCCTGTTCAGGTCTTACCGGGATTATTAAAGATAAGGTTGTTTGACTCGTAGAAAGTAGTTCTTGCAGAGCTCACAGTTGGCTAAGATAGCAGTCGACATACATTTTTTCCCATTAAAACTGTTTCCGCTCTGAAAGCACTAAGAGGGTCTTTTTAGCAGTCCTATTTTGATTTTGGCTAGGCCACAATGGTACCTGAGTGATGAAGGACGGGACACATCCCGATAGATAAATTAAACTTATATCAAGCGGTTTTTGTACTATACTTAGCAAAGATTTCATTTTGCGGTTATGTAATACCTCGATAAATAAACAAACCACAAAATGAAATTTTTGTTAAGCGTAATACAAAACAGCTCGATATTTAGACAATGTAATATAACAGTAAACTTCACAAAATAAAAAATTATATGTAGGCGTTAAAATTTAGCCGAAGTAAAACAGTGTTTAATTGACATAATATTTCAATGTATAAGTAATATAGGAATAAAAAGCGGCTCGGCAAACAAACAATAGGCGAAAAAATTTTTGCAAAACACCTGCCTTTGTAAGATTTACAATAGTCACAGTTTCGAACGCAAGGAATTTTTACATTATCAGATCCAGTTCGGTTTGTTTGCGCGTGTAGTGGTTCTACTATTATTGCTTTACTTTCGTCATTGCGCGTGATAAAATAAATGAGACGAGGTTGTAACAGAACTGAGTTTATTGTCTTCCTAGCATATATTGGTACTGTATATGTCTCGACGTCGCGGCTAACAAAGAACAACTGTCAACCGTACCCGGGGTTCGTTATTTGTTTTCACAACGGTTAAGATGGTAGCGTTCGCCACACGCGAATGACAAAGTTGATATGTAAGCAGTTTTACTACATGTGTTCAGACGGAAATCACTTCGTTAAATATTACTGAGATTTAAAGATGTCTTTCCAGCTGATTTGTCGAAATCGTGCAGTTCCAAAAAGTGCATTTATGAAATACTGGTACAAAGTGTTGAAATCTCCCCACTTAGAGATTTAATGTAGATCGCCTGGTAATTTCCGATAAAACTGAGTTTTTATTAGCGGCAGAATCTACACGTAGTTAGTTAGGAGAATGATCCCGGTCAAGTATCAGCCCATTTATCTTATCTACGTATATTGAGTTAACATGGTTGTTTAAAATTAAAAAAAAAAAACCAAACAAATATCTACGCCCGTGGTGTTTATAAGGTTAGATATTTTATAAGGAATAACCTTCCTTTTTGCGGCGAAAAGTAAAACTTACCGAAAAGGTTGCGGATAACGAATATGATCACATCGTTATCGGAAAAAAGTACCGATATCGCACAGTATGGCTGCTTATTAGGTCTAATATTTGGACTTGGTCAAGTATAGGTCCATTTAAATTGTGAAACTTTTTATATAAATTGTATAAAATATTCTAATTAAAAATGTTTCTATAAATTTTATAAAAAATAATCGTGCATCATGTATAATTTCCAATTTTAAAGTGCAGTAGAACCTCAATTATCCGGACTGATTCGGGATGGAGGTAGTCCGGATAAGGAAAAATTCGGATAATCGAAACAAATACTTTAATTTGTCTTTTAATAATAATACAACGCGTTTTCTTTTCGATGACATATCGGTAATATTAAAAGTAAATACTGTATTTAAATCGTGATCAAATTTTCAAGAAACAAACGTTCGTAATGAATTTGGACTAC
>NW_019385177.1:312208-323443 GCF_000671375.1 Centruroides sculpturatus
GAGGTTTTTGATGTGAAGAATGTAATTTAATCTGAAAACAGCAGAAAATTGTGATCCTACTTATAGACAATGTCATAAGTATAATGAATACTATATAGCATGCTATATAGTATGAATATTATTCTGAGAATAAATTTTAACCTTTTCAGAAAAACAAAGATTATGTGATGAGATTTCTGTTAATATTAGTCTTTGCTGGAGTTAACCAAGAATTGAGAACTTTCAATAATCTAATGAATTTCTGAGAACAAGCAACATATTTATCAAAAACAATCAGAATAAGGTAACCAATTTGCCTTAAATGGAGTAATTAGTAGCTAACTAGTACCAAGTATTCAAAGAGAAGTTGATAAACATCATGAATAATTACAAGGATTGAAGTTAATGATTAATTAGATTATTAAAATTCTTTGATAAGTCAAATCATAGAATAATTTGGTCATTTTATTACTGTAATGTGATTAAAATTTCTGATAGCAGAGTGAGACACTTTCTTTCTTTCTAAACTCCTTTCTATATGAAAAAATTATATGCCACTAGAACAGGAAGTTCAGAATGCAATTGCATTTTTCTACAGTTTCAGCAAATAAATTAGGTTTTAATATGATATGTTCAAGGTTCCTATGAACCTGGAAAGTCAGGAATTTTCATTAGTGTTTGGAAAAAGTCATGGAAAGATGGGAAATTTGTCAAAAATTATCAAAATGTCAGGAATTTACCTCCTTCACTGCCTTGTTGATTTTTTTGCTGACAATATGCTTGACTAAGTGTAGCTGTCTGCATGCTGCAAGAAATAATGTGGTGCAATACAACATATGAAAAGGGGTCAGAATATTTTCAGGATGAAAAATTTCTCTCAAGTATACACAATTTTTCCAAAAAATTTACAAAGTACAAAAAATTATAAATAATTTTGATTCAAATGGTATTATTTATCATTTTCCATTTTAATAATTTTTTTTTGCAGTTTATTACAGGTATTCCTTGATTCTACCTCGTATATAAAAATTACATTAATCAAAATACAGTATCTATGTTAAGTAAAGACAGCTGGTAAAGTCATGTAAATTAAAACTTCTTCCACATGTATAAAAGAATTGCCGCGATTTCACATGTTAATCAAATCCCACATTAAGCAAGGGATACCTGTATTTTATAAAGTTCAGGAAATTTATTAAGGAATAAATTTAATTAATATATACTTTTATACATGAATTATACAGAATTTGTTAATTTATAATAAATAAATAATAGCTGTTTTTCTTTTTTTCAAAGCCACATATATCTATGGTTGTGGATTAATAACAGAATAAACTACTTTAATTTAATAAAACATTTTATTTTTAGTTTTAATAATTTGGCAATTATAAAAAATATATTACTGTTAATTAGAAAAACAACTAACTAAAAAGTTGGAGAAGCAATAGTGTATATGCATAGTAAGTCAAATGCTGTTTTATTTTGTCAATGTGTCATACTGTAAGGGATTTGAAAGTTGGGAATTTTTGTACAAAGTTGGTCAGGGAAAGTCATGGAATTTAAAACAAAAATTTAAGTAGGAACCCTATATGTTACAAATGCTTTGGCCATTTTTCAGTTGGCTATCTTCAGGCATTAGTAAAAATGAATAGAAAAAGAACTTTTGGGTCAGGTGTTTTCCACATGTGAAAACCTAACGACCAGGGTCCAATCTGGAACCGATCAGGTTACAGATTAAGTTAGACGAGCAGGACATGACCAGTGTCCAGTCCGACCATTATACCATTTCTTTGTTATGTATATAAAATGGCGATCTACGATTGGAGTTCTATACACTTTAAGAACCTAACAGTGGTGACAAGGATAAAGGATTAAAAATACGGCAATGGACCTGGAATCAGTGAAATCACTCGTAAAATCATTATTCGCAGAACAAGAGGAGGCCGCATGACGCCGAGAGGAGGCTTTATATGAAGTTATCAAAGAAGTTCGTCTGCACACACATCTTCATCACCTTCATTGTCAACATCATCCTCAGGAACACTCCCTCAGTTACCGGAATTCCAACCTGATGAAGAAGACAACTCAAAATTCGACAAGTCGTTTTGAGTTTGATTTGACTGCGTAGCACCCAAAATGGCTGACCAGGAGAAAGTCGAGTTTCTTATGACTAAACTTTCTGCGTCTGCCTTCAGTGAGTACAATAAGTACTGTATGCCAAAGTGTATTATGGTCTTTGACTACGAGGAAACCACTTCACGACTTCGCCAACTTTTTAGCAAGAAACATTCGATCTTCATGGACCGCTATGACTGTCTACGCATTGCAATTGATGATGGTGAAGACTTCCGCCATTTCACGAACCGAGTGAGAGCGGCCCGACAACAATATAACTTTCGTGCTCAGACAGAAGAACAGTTCTTTTGTCTCGTCGTTCTCACTGGACTTAAGTCGAAAGCCCATGAGTCATTACGTGCTCGAATTCTCTAGAAGCTTAACTCGGATGGAGAAAACGTTACATTCAATGATGTGATGAATGACTGTGAAGAGTTTATAGTGATGCGTTCCGAAAATAAGTTATACGAAGAAACAGAATGTCTGGTTAACATCTGTGCCAAGACCCCACCTAAAGAAGAAAAGACCAAGAAGGCAAATTGTCCACTGAGTACTTCCAAGTGATGTGGTGAGTGGCATTGGTACAAAGACTGTCCACATGTAAGGCACAAATGCCAAAAGTGCAATTGCGTAGGACATTTAGAAAAATTATGTCGATGACCACAGAAGTAAAAGCAAGTGTGCTCTACCAGGGTAGGAATTATCCAAAATTTTGTAAACGCCTGCTGACTGCTAAAAACGAAGATTGAGGTTAATGGACAACCAGTTGACTTCTATCTCGACAGTGGATCTGAAATTAACAGTATTGACGAAACGATGTATGATGCCATCGGACGACCCACACTCCAGCCTTGTACGGAACGAGCCAGATCTTATGACAGAAGTACTCTCTTGCCATCATTCTTAGGGAAGGAACGCACCACCTTCTGTGACAATGATGTCTGCAAAGAAGAACTGTTCTATGTAGCCAAGAAAGGAGCTCTCAACCTCCTCGGAATCGACGCTATGCACCACTTTCAATTCTTCGCTGCTAAGGTCTGTGATATCAACACCTGTCAGAAACCAAACAGTGAGCTTCGAGTCATCGAATCGTTGCAGTGCAACTTTCCAGAAGTTTTCAAGGAAGGACTGGGACTCTGCAAGGTAACAAAAGCTTCGTTAAAGTAGAAGCCAGATGTCACACCTGTCAAACACAAGGCCAGATCAGTTCCCTACGCCTCACGACTGAAAGTGGAAGAGGATCGAGTTCCTCTTCCACTTTCAGTCGTGAGGCGTAGGGAACTGATCTGCTGAACTTAGGAGTCATCAAACCCGTCGACTATGTAGAATGGGCTGCTCCTATCATAGTAATTACAAAACCTAACGGATCGTCACGTCTGTGTGTAGACTACTCAACGGGTCTCAATGGCACTCTCCAGCTCAATTAACACCCATTACCACTTTTGGAAGACATCTTTTCCACACTCAACGGTGGTCAAATATTCTCACAAATAGACTTTTCTGATGTCTATTTGCAAGTGGAACTCGAGTAAACTTCCAAGAAATTCTGCAATATTGCAGAATTTCTTGGAAGTTTACTCGACACACCGTGGATTCTACGAATTCCAACGTCTTTCATTCGGAGTGAAATCAGCTCCAGGCATCTTCCAATCAATCATGGACTCCATGATCTCGGGACTATCGTTCGCCTTTGTATAGCTAGACGATATAGTCATCATTAGTGGCAACGTGGACGATCATCACCGACATCTCCACGAGGTGTTCTGTCGCATCCACAACTATGGGTTCTGAATCTGACTGGAGAAGTGCGCATTCTTCAAGGATTCCATCAAATACTTAGGCTACATCGTCGATAAGGACAGATGCCGCCCGAACTCTTCTAAGGTCGACGCTATCATCAATATGCTGCCGCCGACAGACCTAGCCACATTTCGCTCATTTCTCGGTATGGTAAACTACTACCAAACCTTCGTCCACAACATGCACCAAATTTGCCAACCACTAGACGAATTGCTCCAGAAAGACCGAAATTGGCAGTGGTCGAACAAATGTCAACGGGCCTTCCAGTGCATCAAGGACATTCTCAAGCCAGATTTACTTCTCACACACTATAATCCGACGCTCGATATCATTGTCGCAGCTGATGCGTCAAGTCTAGGGCTTGATGCCATCATCCAACACTGCCTGCCTGATGGATCAATCAAGGCTATTGCTCACTCATCTCGTGCACTCACTCCAGCCGAGAAGAACTATAGTCAAATCGAAAAAGAAGGTCTTGCACTCATCTTTGCTGTTCCCAAGTACCTTAAGATGATTTACGGATGACCTTTCACACTTTTCACGGATCACAAACTTCTCCTTGCCATCTTCGGCAACAAGAAAGGTATTCCGACACACACTGCCAACCGTTTGCAACGCTGGGCAATGACTCTTCTTGGATACAACTTCAAGATCGAATATCGGAAAACTACCGAATTTGAACAAGCTGATGCTTTGTCACGCCTCATCTCTGCTCAACCATTAAGGGATGAAGAATCGCCATCCGAGAAAGTAACACCGCAGCCTCCACGCTGATTTGCCCACACTCGAATCCCAACTGGATGGCTTCAAGTCAACCCTTCTGGAAAAAACTATTATGCGGCATAAACTGCCAATTTGGCCAGTTGTTTTCTTTCTTAAAAGGGGAGGTGTTGGGTCAGGTGTTTCCATGTATGAAAACCTAACGACCGGGGTCCAATCTGGAACTGATCAGGTTACATCTACATGTGGGCACGCAATTTGGGGATGTCTTTTGTTCAGGTCAGTTAGACGAGCAGGACGTGACCAGTGTCCAGTCCAACCATTATACCATTTCTTTGTTATATATAAAACGGTGATCTATGATTAGAGTTCTATACACCGTAAGAACTTAACAAGAACAAAGTTAGAATGCATACAAACCTTCCAAATGAATATAAAAATTTGAGTATTCAAAATGTGTTCCAGACATAATTCAAATAAAACACAAATTAAATTCATTACATATTAAAAATTAATAATTTTAAACTTTAGAAAGTAACAAAATTATACAACACAACATCAGTACATTAATGAATTAATAGATTTTGCCTTAATGTATTCTGTAAATTTAAGGTTATGGTCAGTTTATCTGCATTTCTTGTCATACATTGTGAGTAATCTACAGTTTTCTCCATTATCTTTTAATTTTGCACACTAGTGTAGATGTGGCAATCTTGTGTGATGGCAGGGTAGAGGAAAAACAATTGGAGAAAGTTACTAAATATAAGGGTCTGTAAATTAAGGTTAAATAACTGCAGGGAAAAAGACATTCATAGTGTTCATAGTAGTTCTCCAATTGGAGCACTAGGAACCATTCCATTGGAGTTAGATTATCATGTCAAGAACAGAGCTCAATAGAATGAACATTTGTGTGCTACAGAAGACTATACTACTTGGAACATGTATTGATATATTAAGGGAAAACCTCTAGACATACCAAGTCTCTTGGAGAAACCTAATGAGTCTGTAAATTAAACTTTCCCAACTCAGAGGTCTTTATGGGTCAAAATGACTTGAAATTTGGACATCAGACACTTTAGAACTTCTCTGAAGATTTATTTAAAAAATAGTACGAACAGTTGCCAATAGATGGCTCTGTAACACTGGTGAAATGTGATTTGCAGAAACAATGTGTCTACTAGTGGCATGCCGTCCATGGAAGTTGTGGAAGCACCGCTTCCCTTTATTTTCTAAAATATAAATACATATTGTGCAATTATTTTTGTATTTTAATGTACTTTGAATTAATTAAACTTAATATTTTATTATAACCTCAATATGTATCTTATTACAAATTTCTATACTATATGAAAAAAAATGATAAGATTGCTATTGTATATTCATATATGCATATTCCCAATGGAAGTGCTGTATTGTTGAATACGGGATAGCTTCCATGGAGAAAATATTTGAATGGTGTAAAGTAGTCAGATTATATGCATTTGCTTTACAGAGCACCAACCTCTTGTGGTTTAGCTCATGGATGCTAATGCTGCCAATGATTCTTTCCAGGCCCATCACAACTTCCCTATCATCAAATGTCACTGCACACCACTGGTGTCTACAAATGATAAGTGCAATAAAAGTGGAAAACAAGCACTATTTGTTAGACTATTTGTTAAAAATAAAACTTGAGAATACACTCAAGATTTATTTTTAAAAAATGGTACAAATAGTCTGATCTGAAGTGACTGTTGTCCAAATTTCATGTCGTTATGTTCCATACAGCACCCTGCACAGCCCTCCAAGTTGGAGAGGTTTAATTTCGATAACTCTGTACTTAATAGAATACATTATGCTCATTTACCTGCTCACTATTACTTAACAGTAGAGTGTTTCAAATGCAGTGTTTTTCATTTAATACACTTAGTTTTGTGATGTCAAGTTTACTTTCCACAGTAATTGAGTGACACTTCTTGCATTTATCTCTGTTACTAGATTTACCATTGTTTTGGATGCATTTTTGAAGGACTAATCATAAAAGTTTATAAAATTGGAAACAATAGCAAAAAATGCCATTACTCCAGCATTACCACTTCAATGCTACCTTACCAGTGGCAATGGAATGTCATCAGAATTTGCATGAAAATGAAAAATGACAATATGCAATAGAAATAAATCCATATTTATTATTTATTACTGGCCAAAGACTGACTTCAATGCCATTCCACAACTAGCAAGAGAACTTCATATATGTGCAAATTTTAATTTTAGACATTTGATCAAATTATTTGTAAGTAGGGGATCTCCTGTATTATGGTAGAAATAAGCAAAGAAACAGTCTCAACAGTTTATTTAATAGTCATTATTAATAATAAAAAATTGATGTCATTAGATGTATAATTAAGTGAATAATTTATGATACAAAAGATCTATTGTAGAAAATATTAAGATTTGCATAGAATATATATAAACAACACAATGTAGACATGTCAATATGAATTGAAATTAACCTACTCTAACATAAAGTTAATCAGAAGAAAAATTAATTTGAGTAAACACCAATATTAAATTTTGTATAATTAAAGAAGACAACAGTATAATTTGTCAGTTCCCGATGGACTACAATTATTGATTGACTTTACCATATTTGTTGTACTGTCTATAAATTCCCACTGTTGTTCGTCTGGCTTTCCTTAATCTTGAGAATAGTTAGATAGAAAGACAAGGCCCTGGAAACCTTAGAGGCAGGAGGTCCTGATTAACTATATGAACTTCCAATGCAAACCAGAAGTCACATTATTTCAACTCAAAAAATTTTTCCCTGAATGCAGTTAACAGATGATTAGTATGACTCTATTGTTAAAGGAAAAGTATGATGTACAGGGGCAAGACACTACTAATAATTTGAAGTGGAGAACATATATTTTAAATTAAAAATATAATTATAAATTGAAACCCAGCATTGTGACAATGTCACAATAAATAATTGCNTATAAATTTTATAAAAAATAATCGTGCATCATGTATAATTTCCAATTTTAAAGTGCAGTAGAACCTCAATTATCCGGACTGATTCGGGATGGAGGTAGTCCGGATAAGGAAAAATTCGGATAATCGAAACAAATACTTTAATTTGTCTTTTAATAATAATACAACGCGTTTTCTTTTCGATGACATATCAATAATATTAAAAGTAAATACTGTATTAAAACCGTGATCAAATTTTCAAGAAAAAAACGTTTATATTGAATTTGGACTACTACTGACCAGCGCTAACAGACTACCTATTGTTTAAAAGGCCCTCTGGTGGCGCGAGAAGACGGATTTTATAAAATAAAAAGCAGTCTAAACCAAGGTCTTAGATTATATCTAAGACCTTGAGTCTAAACTGCATGTTTATGAATGAAAATTTGACAAACTATTTATCGTTTTATGACGAGTAAAATTTTTTCGTCGCGTTCGCAGCTTTTAAGTAATGCGTAAACCTTCGGACCGCCAGGCATAGGCGGTGGCCCACGTCGTCCATGCCTTACGCCGCCCTTGGTCATAGAAATGATGTAATTTGAACATAAATTATTTATAAATACGTATGTCAAGTTATATTTTTATTACGACGCAAAATATATTTAAGAGTTTACGGCCACTGTGCCGTGTGAGACGTTGTAGAAACAAAAAAGTTATGCATTTCATCACGTACATAAACAGTATCGTAATTCGCCAAGTGCAAATCAGCAAATTCGTAAAATTTTTGTTTATTTTGAAAATCTGGATAATTGAAAATCCGTATAATAGAGGTCCGGATAATCGAAGTTCTACTGTATATATTTTTGAAATAAACATATAAACCTTAAACAGTTATAGGATTTTAAAATAATTTAAAAATTCTTTCGCCTATTGTTCGTTTTCCGAGCCGCTTTTTGTTCCTATATTAACTTTAACTAAAATGTTACGATAAATTGAAGCATAAACTATCAAAAGTAATTTTGATTCAACTGTAGACGCCGAATTTTATTGCGCCAACAATTTTCGATTCTCGTTTTAAAAGTAATCGTTTATTTTGAATGTTAGTACCTCGGTGAATTCGAATATGGAAGAAATTTCACGTTACTAGGATACTGGGGATGTAGCTCAATCGGTAGAGCGCTCGCTTCGCATGCGAGAGGTACCGAGATCGATGCTCGGCATCTCCATTTGCCACTGTTATTTTTCAAACGTCTGCAAGGAATAAATTTTTTGGCTCCTCAAAAAGTAATTCGTTTTTCCGTTCCATACTTGTAAATGACGCTAACGACGAGTACCGCGACCGGTATGTGTGTATCGGTCTGCGCTTCATTCTATTGCAGTCGGAGTGCAAGAGTCAATTTTATAAACATCCGACGTGTCTCCGTAAACTGCAGTGAAAGTGTTCAGGAAGAACGCTAGAACGGTTAACAGAACGTTTTTCGTTGACACATTCAATTGATTGCAAAGTGCGCTTAGCCTACTTTTTAGTACCAGTAATTTTCTACATTCATTTCTGCGTTGCAAACGCCCAATAGAGTAGGCTAAACTGTTTATAGGATATTTCAGCCACTTAGTTGTCGGGGATGTAGTTCAGATGGTAGAGCGCTTGCTTACTATATGAGAGGTACCGAGATCGATACAGGTTTTAAATCTGATTTCTAAAATCGTCCGCCCATTCTCATTACATCCGGTTTGAATTCGATCACATCATTTGAATAAACGATGTGATCGAATTCTCGAAATACTTTTCAGATTTTTGCTAAAGTTATCAAATAATTCTCTCTGAAATTTAAACAAAAATTCACTCTGTCATATATCTGGCTCAAAAAAATTCCCTTTCGCAACTTTTCGGTTCGCCAAAATGTGTGTCCGAAATTCATATCGTTTCGGAAGCAAGCTACACCGTAAATAGAAAGTCGGTAGCAGAAATATACGTGAGTACCACGTTTCCAGGTATGACGAAGGCGGAGGAAAATTTACAATACGATGGCTACGCCGAGTATCGATCTCGGTACCTCTCACATGCAAAGCGAACGCGTTACCATTTGAACTATGCCCCCGACGTTCATAACGTTTTTACAGCTCGTTTGCATTCTTTCATCATCTGCTGCCAAGTAACGTTTTCACGGCTGCAATCGATTATCTTTGTGTTTTCAGTTGAGCAATGCGGTCTTGGTGTGAAACTTGGAAATTTTCGAATTGTGGTCGCGTTCGAGAAAACGTTCAGCACCATTGTCGCGACGGCAGTGAAATCTGACAAATGGTAACGAGGGAAGATAAATGAAAGTGTATTTGGAATGAGAATATTGTCGACAACGTACGGATCCGGACTTGTTCGAAAAGTCAACATCTACTGCTTTCTGATGTCTGCTTTCAAGAGCAGTGGGTAAGCATCAGACTCACAGGTTTTCGCGCTACTTACTGTTTACAACTGCCGCGCGTCGATGTTTTCGTTTATTTTCTACGACACCAGCCAGTTTCGTGCATGGATATGTTTAGATCGTACATAAAAAATCGAGCAAATGGGCATCTCTACAGATTTGCCGATAACCTCAACCGTAAAAATATTGACTGCGAAAAATTTTCCTAATAAATTGGTCATTGCGTTTTTTTAAACTTCAATGGACGTCCGTTTTATTTCATCAAATTTTCTACAGTTTATGCATTTTATTATTCATAAAGTGATAAAGGTTTTGAGGAGGGGTTGAGTTTCGTTTGACGTCCGAAGAGGGGAAGGAGTTACGGAAACTTGAACAAACTGGGACAATGAGGGTAGGGGGAGTAAAAATTTCAAAACAAAAATAACAAAACGAGGAGCAAAGACAACAGCAGAGCGAGAGAATGAAGAGGTATTGGAAAGAAAGAAAGAAGAACAAAGGGAAGGGAAGAGGGAAAAGCAAGTCATAATTAGTTGTTTGTACGTGGTCCAAAGATGGCCGGAATCGACACAAGAAGAAGAAGAAGAAAACGAGGAAGTAATTTATAAACAGAGTCAAAATTAAAATAAAATAAAAAAGCATTTCAGATATCCGGTCATCAAGTCGATCATATGTAATTAATAAGGATAGTTGGCAACAACGAATAAATAAAGGTAGTTGGCAACACTGATTTTACGGTAACCATTTTGTTTATCGATGTTTTGAGTGATAAACATGGAGACTTTATTAGAACAGCAGCGAAGATATCACGAAGAGAGAGAGCGTTTGGTCGACGCTATGGTGAAAGAAATGTTACACAGAAAAAGCACAGTAAGTTCTGCGAACTTCCATTAGTGCATTGATTTGATATTAAGTAAAGAAGAATTGGTTATATATATATATTTTATATCTAAGTAAAATTAGGGTGTAGCTTTAAAAAAAACTTGAAAATTACTGCAAATATTATTACTGTTCTTTAAAAAGAGAAAAATGAGTAAAAGTAAATAGATTTCCAACAAATATTATCTATTTTATTCAAAACAATTGTATTGCCAATGAATGGCTGCATTCAGTAGACTCAACAGTTCTGGAGCTGTTGAGTATTTTTCTGTCGAGTGCCCTCTACGGTAGCGCTCTTTCGGAATGTGTTTGGTGTTTTGATGTCCATTTGGCTGTGTCTTTTGTTTATGCTACCTATCACTACCCGAAACTGACCGAT
>NW_019385177.1:325135-327587 GCF_000671375.1 Centruroides sculpturatus
TCCAAATTTCATGTCGTTATGACCCATACAGCACCCTGCACAGCCCTCCAAGTTGGAGAGGTTTAATTTCGATAACTCTGTACTTAATAGAATACATTATGCTCATTTACCTGCTCACTATTACTTAACAGTAGAGTGTTTCAAATGCAGTGTTTTTCATTTAATACACTTAGTTTTGTGATGTCAAGTTTACTTTCCACAGTAATTGAGTGACACTTCTTGCATTTATCTCTGTTACTAGATTTACCATTGTTTTGGATGCATTTTTGAAGGACTAATCATAAAAGTTTATAAAATTGGAAACAATAGCAAAAAATGCCATTACTCCAGCATTACCACTTCAATGCTACCTTACCAGTGGCAATGGAATGTCATCAGAATTTGCATGAAAATGAAAAATGACAATATGCAATAGAAATAAATCCATATTTATTATTTATTACTGGCCAAAGACTGACTTCAATGCCATTCCACAACTAGCAAGAGAACTTCATATATGTGCAAATTTTAATTTTAGACATTTGATCAAATTATTTGTAAGTAGGGGATCTCCTGTATTATGGTAGAAATAAGCAAAGAAACAGTCTCAACAGTTTATTTAATAGTCATTATTAATAATAAAAAATTGATGTCATTAGATGTATAATTAAGTGAATAATTTATGATACAAAAGATCTATTGTAGAAAATATTAAGATTTGCATAGAATATATATAAACAACACAATGTAGACATGTCAATATGAATTGAAATTAACCTACTCTAACATAAAGTTAATCAGAAGAAAAATTAATTTGAGTAAACACCAATATTAAATTTTGTATAATTAAAGAAGACAACAGTATAATTTGTCAGTTCCCGATGGACTACAATTATTGATTGACTTTACCATATTTGTTGTACTGTCTATAAATTCCCACTGTTGTTCGTCTGGCTTTCCTTAATCTTGAGAATAGTTAGATAGAAAGACAAGGCCCTGGAAACCTTAGAGGCAGGAGGTCCTGATTAACTATATGAACTTCCAATGCAAACCAGAAGTCACATTATTTCAACTCAAAAAATTTTTCCCTGAATGCAGTTAACAGATGATTAGTATGACTCTATTGTTAAAGGAAAAGTATGATGTACAGGGGCAAGACACTACTAATAATTTGAAGTGGAGAACATATATTTTAAATTAAAAATATAATTATAAATTGAAACCCAGCATTGTGACAATGTCACAATAAATAATTGCTCATTAGCTTTAATTTATTTTATTTAACCCTTTGCTTCTGCCATCTTGTTTACATTTATCTTGTGTTCCCTCCTAAGGCAATATAGGTCAGTCAGGCGATATTATTTTAAAAATTCACCAAAAATCAAATTATCATTATATTTATATGAAAAATTTATGTACATTTATTAATATATTTTGTTTTAAATACGATATTTTTTAATACATTTTATTAGAAAAATTTATAGGAAAAAAATCGCCAATAAAAAAAAATAAAATGTGAGAACTGAATGGCATAACTTGAGTATTTATAACACATTGACTTATTATAGTTAAATGAACTTATTATAGTGATATTATTATATGAATATGCTAAAAATTAAATAAAAAATTATCAGAAAATAAATAAATCAAGAATAAAAAGCATTAATTAAAATTTTTCAAGTCAACAAAACATCACCTGGAGAAAAATATGTAAAACAGATGATAGACAAGATGGTGACATCTGTTGTTGTTAAATTTTATAAAAATCTATTTTTACTAGGGTAACGATTTTACTAGGGTATCTCGAAGTTTTGCTTAACAATGAGGGGTAACAATCGATCGGTACTTTCGGAAGCAAAAGGTTAATAGGGTAATTCTATTTATGATGCACTGTATCATTTGTAATAATTTCAGTCTGTAAACAGTAGTAGTTACAATATACAGTGGAACCTCGGTATACGACCTTAATCCGTTCCTGGTGTTTGGACTTATACCGAATAGGACGTATACCAAACCAACCTTTTCCATAAGAAGTAATGTAAAAATGATTAATCCGTTCTCATGTAAAAAAAAATGGCTGGCTTTAATTTAAACACCTGGCTTTCCTCGCTAATTTCTGCTTGATTTTTCATGAGATCAGCATGTATCCTTTTAACTTTCTCGCAAATAATTGCTTCCGATACGCTGTTGCCAGCACATTGTTTTTCAGTTATCCAAAGCAAAAGCAATTTCTCGACATGATTTAATGTCTTCGATCTCTGTTTAGAAATTGATTTAACCCCTTTTGCAATGTTAGCAAATTTAATACAGTAATGTCTTTATTTTTCACGATTGTCGATATCGTCGTTCTCAGAATACGGAATGCAACAGTTAAATCTCGTTAAATCTCGAACACGGTGCCACCTTCATATTTCTCAACAATCTCTTTTTTCAGTTCCGTTATGATTCTAGTCATTTTTTTATTTTTCTGTTG